>NC_056727.1:407622888-407922888 GCF_019279795.1 Protopterus annectens
AGCATGATAGCAAAGATAATTGGAAGAGCTAGGTAACTATCCATGCACATAACACATGTAATATCCACCTCTCTAGCATCATTTGCAAGCAATAACAGCTGTGCATGTGTACATGTTATGTAAATGTGTAGTGACCCTTGTTACAGGGCTGGTCCTCTCTAGTATCGTTTGCAAGCAATAACAGCTGTGCATGTGTACATGTTATGCAAATGTGTAATGACCCTTGTTAAAGGGCTGGGCCAAATGGCTATGTGCACACCTACATAGAGTGGATATTGAGAGTAGAGACACTGGTTGAACTACCAGGTTTGTGTAGCCTACCTCTCATTGCCAACCTAACAGTCGCTTGCACATACTGTATGTAAGGTAGTGCACAGTACTGGTAATGAAACAGGTTGCATATCATCTTTAACTCCAGTGTAACATCTGCAGTAGGAGTGTAAGATGTAGGAGACTGCTGCCCATGTGTAATAGCTGCTTCATAGGTGATGGCTTACACTATCTGATTATATCCTGATCATGTTGATAGTGGCATCAGAGTCTATTGATACATGACTCTGTTTGGAGAGTGGGTGTCTGTGCCCAACAGAGCTCATGGTCCTGGTGGATATGTGAGCATATACCCAGAGAAGGAAACAGACCTGTAGACACTTGCATCATCTGTAATCAACTAACAGGATGTGATGTGCTCCTCAGTGGAGGATTGCTGCTAAAGGTAGCTACAATGTTTCCATAATAGCCAGTGCTGTCACGTCCATAGCACAAATATTTACATGTGAGCATCACTGTCTAAGACATCTTCATAAGCAATAAGTAAACTAAATACAGTACTTGGTACTTATAGTACTGAATGCTCATACAGGCATGTCCACTAGTCAGCTACTGGTGTTTATTAATGTCAGGTTTGTGTATGTGGCCATCCTGGGGGAATGTAATCTCTATGCCATGTACACTGCCAAACCCACACACACCCCACACATTGTTTGGGATGCTGCTACAGGTGTAAGCTGGAAGGCAGCCCAGTCTACAGCCATGACTGGACTGGACAGTCATGAGGTGTAGGTTAACACATGCATCTCATCATCACAACCAACATATACCCTTACCAGAACACAGTAGGGACACCCACACACACTACCAGAAATCACACACATTCACAGACGCTTCTAAGTATCTGGCCAAACAAGTGACCTCCCAAGCTGGCAGAGTCAGACAATGAAATACACAGACTGTATGACATAGTTTGCATAATTGTGCCACACCTCAGGACACGTGGCCGGAAACATGCCCAACAGTACTCATTTGTGAATGCAAACTCTAGCACTATGTTACATACCAACCTATATGAGGGCATACATACTGTCAGTTGCCTGTCTGCCATGATTAGTCACATACCCATACACTCAGACCACCTTTTGAACTATACACATGGCTCTGGCATATTCCTTCTTGTTGTGCAGGACCTGTGATGCAGTAGCCAGGACTGCATGGAAACACATGTAGGAACTGTCAGGTCTTGTAGCCCATGCAGGTATGTCCCAAGGCCTGGGTAGCATTCTGCATTGGCCAGAATGATAATGCAGTACAGGGACAAAAGGATTGTATTCCACAATTGTCTAGTGCAGTGGTGCAAGTCAAAGGGTATCCAGTATCTGTCTGCCTGGGATAACATGGTTGACAGACCATGATGCTTTGCCAGACAGGGCCTGCACCTGTCACCCCTGGGAATCTGGATACTGCCTAGGGCTCATGCTTCCCCTATAGTGCCTTCATCATGCACAGTTCAAGTGAAGGTCCCACTGTTGTTACAGGGACAGCCAAGCAATAAACTGCGGGTCTCGCTACACAATGATACCTGTCAGAAACACTACATGGACACACATATGTCAATCCCTAACATGGAGAACATATCTGTGCAGTGGGTGAGACATGTTTCAATGCTCCGGAGAGCAGAACTGCATGACCATGTTATAACACATACCTCACCTCTTGCCCATTATCCTTTTTTGGAACACATGGGCCGCAGGTGTGTCCATATTCCTGAAGGATATGTACACCCCATGCTAGTTGCACTTGCATAACTTCAGATGCATTATGCTGAGCAACGATCTTTCTGCCAAAGTGGAATTCAAATTGCACCTTGCGACAGATCACCCACCATGCCATGAATTTCCCAACTGTCATAATGTGCTGTAATGGGGAAGATTAGGTCTGAGACAGAAAACCATAATAATGGCTACTCTCAACTATTGCATTATGAACTGGGAAGACGCTTCATGTACCAAAACCTGCGCTCATTGCATGTTGGATTCCATCAACCCCAATGACCTGGATCACAGTAGTCACACAAACAGGGCTAACAGTATGCTAAACATAGTCAGTCTCCAATGCCAATGTTATGTTTCCTAAGAGCAAAGTGGTGACTGTCATGGCACCCATGCAGATGGACAATGCATGTGCAAATGCTGAATCCTACAAAATTAACCTTAAGCAGTCACATACTTGCAGTGATTGTGCCATTGAAACAGAACCAAGATTCAACCAAACACAAATAAGAAGGAAAACTGGTGGTACCATGCTTTAAACTGTACCACAGAAGGTAGTAACTGTTGCAAGAGTGAACACACATGAGTGTAGGTGATCCCTGGTCAGCCTCAGTAAGATGCACATACACCATATAAAACCACACAAAGCTACTATGAAACGAATCAGCTACATATTATGAGGCCAAGCACAGAGCATTCTATAGCTGTGTCATTAATCGTAATGGCAATGACAAGACCTGCCGTGCTGCACAGCACTATGGCATGGGAAGTACTGCACCTACAGAAATAGCACCTGTTCATCCAGATAGGGTCTTGGAGAACCTAAACCACTCCCACCTCCCCCCCCAACAGGTACACTTAGTTATATATCCCTGTACACTACAGGGCCCCTGTAATAACAACTATGCAGGGACAAGCTGCACTCTCTAAAGCCATACGTACAGCTTTCATGGGACCTGTCAACATCCCAGGGTGTATCCTACACAAATGTAAGAACAATCAGCTCTCCACATACACATCATGTTCAATCATAGCTCCTTGTTAGACTGTGTACACACTGAATGGTGCACAGCAACAGTTATCACACCCCACAAAGGGGGAGACACCATTGATAATGGAAAATAGTGCACAACTACCCTGCTGAGTCTGGTCTGTAAGGCCATGAACCATGATCAACATATTTGATGTACTCAGTACAGATGTAGATGACAGTAGGGTTGATTTACACTGCATATCATGACCTTGCCAGGTCGTAGGACACCATCACCCATACTGTGTTCCAGCTACACTCAGTAAACTAGGTGTATATTCCTATGTCACAGGAGTGGTTGGCAACTGGACTGCTGGCTGAACCAACACTACAGAAGGTGTCTGACTAATACACGCACATCAAACTAGTGCCAGCCACAGTAATACATGGTTCATTCCTGGTACTCCCCCTCTTTGTTATCTATACCACACAGACTAACACAGAAGGCATTTGCCTATTGATATTTGCAAATGACTATGAACTAGGAGCAATAGTCGACTCAATGTGTGCTGCGTTCAACATACAGAAGGGCCTTTGTGTGTCAGATGTGTGGTGTGTGACGTACGGCCACAATCTGACAGCTAAGTATTGCATTGTCATCCCCTATGTTAAAAACCTTGTACCCATGAACTACCAACTAGGCAGCGGTCAACATAATGGCAACTGTGCGTGTATGGGATGCAGCTGGACAGTAGTCTTTCCTTTGATAGTTACTTTACCACACCAGTCAGGTAGTCATATGTGGCACCCCTAATCATGACAGGGTGCCATCCAGGAATATAGAGATAATTGCTTAGCCATACTCAACACTCATGTGACCCATAATAGATCACATATGTCCTTTAAGGGTTATTGCCCATGTGTAGATGACCTACACTGCCCTTCCCAATCCCAAGCTCTACTATGTAGCATGCAGCCTACTCTGAATAAAGCCATGTCCAACCCAGAGGTGTTGGACATGCTACACTTAACACATCCTGATCCCAAATAAACACATACTGCATGGACATCCACCTTTCTAGTACAAGGAACACAACATGCCTGACAGATCTCTGTCCCATACACTTAACATACTCTTGCCATACTATGCATCCCTGTCCAGCAAAGATGTACATCACCCCTCTCTGTGACATGGTGTAATGACCACATGCCAAATATATCAGTAACCTTGTGGATCAGTTCGGTGACACTGCTTGAACTGGCCACTGGAACTTACCTGTCTGTTGCCTACAGCTAGGTAACCTGTCTGCCTAGACTCATAAATGGCCCAAGGCATATAGCCTACTAGATCACTATGACCATACATGGTATAGTTGATATCCAACCTTGCAAATACCATCAGGCTAGCTATTGTCCTATGTGTTACACATGTGCAACACAGGAAATACATGGCAGGATGCTACACAGCTGTACAGTGCCATGTAGATGTATATGGCAAAACACATACATGCTTGCAAGTCTGCAGGGTCACAGGGCATGTCCCTAATGGCTATGTATGACTATATATGTGACATATACACAGCATTAAGGTCGATTGCATTAATGTGAACACATCCAGGCATGCGCTGATAGGTAAAGACACCAGTACAGGCAAACAGACATGCCCACGTCAAGACAACATCCACATGGAGTATGAGCACTGTCATCACATGAGACACACATATATGGCGATAACATCACATCACCAGTAAGTGTCAAATGTGTGTGACTTAAACATGTCAGTGGTGTTAGAGTCATGTAGATTTGCAAAGACTTATTTGTAATCTTAATAAATGTGATACACATGCATGTTCAGCTGTACTTCTGTACTTCTCTGTGAGTTACTGTGACCTGTCTCCATCATTATGTCTTCCAGGTATGCCATGTAGCAGGCTGCCAGTGTACACCTGCTTGGAGGATGAGGTCCTCGTCCCATACCTCCTCGACAGCTATACAACACTCTTCAGCCATGTGCTACAGGACACACAGCAGCAGGATGCCCTGTGGAAGGAACTCCACAGGAGGGTAAATTATGTTGGCGGTCACAATCACACCTATCAGCAGGTGTGCCAACACTGCACTGACCTCATAAGACGGGCAAAACAGTGTGCTAATGCAATCACCAGGGAACAAGGTGCAACAGGTGGGGGACCACTCACCCAGCCCCCACTCACACGTACCAAGGAGCTACTGGCCAACCTGGGGACACCTGCAGACCTCCATCCACAAGCTTTAGCTGGTATTGTGGAGGTGGGTGTCTCTCAACCACCAAGCCTGGAGTTGCCTGGTAAGTCAGTACTGCACATATAACACAACTATATTTCACATAGTTACATGTGTTACTGTACAATATGTAATGTAACATCATATGCAAGGCATGTATGCACACATGCCACATACTATAAGTTCATAGGTTGGTACTGGGCTATCTGCCTGAAGGCATATATTAGCCCAGCCACGTTGTGCAGTATTCACCTCCCCTTTAGTAGTTCCCTAGACCCTTGTACTAGCAGCTAGTACCCTTGGCCCCTATCTAGATAGGTTCATAAGTCATAAGTCTATAGTCTGCTACTCTATGTATGCACAGATGTGCATACTCCATAGGATAGTGTATTGTACTGACTTATGTGCTAACATGGACATTGCACCCTGTAGCTATCACACAGGTGTGAATAATGATCTTACTGCTGTGACACTCCTGTTTAGGTACCTCTGGTGTTTTGCAGCGACAGCAGCCTGTGTCAGGTGAGATTGTTATTATTTACCAGGCTTGATAATGCACAGATCATATTAATTGCATGCTATCTGCCATAGCACAGGTACACATAATGTATGGTGGTCCTGTTAATAGACACTGGTCAGACCTGCATCACAGTGGTTACCCATGTGAAACAATTGAAGACTATATGAAACACCTACACTAAACCTTCCAAACTGTCATTGCCAGATGTGTGAACAACTGTGAATACAATGGTGGAGGTGTGTTTCACTGTAGGGACAGGTACTACATAGCAGCATTACACATGTTGGGAATACAAACAGTACTGTACAGAAAGCATATGTGTGCACACACTCTAAATGTGTTGGAGCTGGAGTATGACAGGCCTACAGGATACACCCTTGTGGATTATACCCTTGCTATGAATTTCACATGTCATGTGTTATCTGACATGTCCATGACATGTAGTGGGCTGACTGCAACACTGCTCAACTATCCTGCAAAACATGATGTTTCACATCCCATACATACCACCCTTTGTCTGTATAACCCTGTCCTTTGTGGAGCATATGACATCTATGGGTGTATGTCATATGGGATAACACTGAAATGTGACATAAGATGGCCATCACAACCATTAGACAGAACATGTGTACACATGTCCATGGAGGATGGCCAGAGACATGAAGCAACACACACAGAAGAAGTGATGTACATGTGTGTACACCCTGTCGTACATTGGCTCAACACAATACAACTATGGCCTTTGTGTAACGGTGATATTGCAGATGTGAAACACTAAACATCATACAGGCCTGTGCACAGCTTGTGTAGGCATAACATGAAACCACCACATAACATGTCTTGAACATCTTGAGTGTGTCACGACATGAAAGCATTCACCTATACAGTATCCAAATACATACATGTGTTGCAAAATATACACATACAACCACATCAGGCCACAGATACAGTACATTCACCTTGCTGGTGTCAGACATCACTATCATGCCTGCTTCTCATGTGTGTGAGGTACACAGATGGCATGTGGGACATAGAGTACTGCTAAGTTAGCCATGTGTGGGCATAGTTGCCAGGCATCAGTAATATGGTTGCAGATGTGCAGGGGTGTCATCCGTATACCCTTCTGTGACCTGTGTCACACATTCCACATTATGGTTTAGTGTGTATACACCTCAGTGATGTGGGTCACATTCCACATTAGATATGTATTGTATGTGAACATAGTCATGACTATGAACTGTGTATAGCAATTGTGAAGCCACAATGGCTATGCACATCAGCTCAATTTGCAGTATGTCACTGCATATTTGTAGGGAGGACAGAAAACATTGCATCAGCTGAAGGCCCATGTTAGTATAACATGTCCCTGCATTGGGACAACATTACCGTACTGTAGATTGGAAAGGACACCATTGTGTTACACATGTATGCATGTCATTCAACACGTCAGAAGAAGACATGTCATACTACATGTGATTGGCAAGGTCATACGCCACACATCAGGCCGGTGTACTGTAAACCTGTGCTGGTCTGTTGCACCATTGCAAAGTAGGGACAGCCATGTCAAACATGTGTGTACAGCCACATGCACAATGTCTGTAGACTCAACTCAGGGGTAAGCAGAATAATGTTGAACAGACATGCACTGCTTTTGTGGAGATATGCAAGCTAGGGCTCAGGCAAACATAGTATTCAGTCGACATACCCTTTTGCTCATTACCCCACACATAGGGGCAGTGGCCAACACAAAGCATCAGTGGCAGATGTACAAAGGTCAGCGATGGTCTGTTAACATGTGGTGCATGTTGCACACACCATGGCAGTGCGGTGCAATGGTGCAAAGTGCATGCATTGTGTTGCAGGTATGGGGCTTAGGCTACTAACACAAATGGTGCAATACAGGTATGTATGCTAACCACCCCTATAATTGTGTAAGGTGCATGCCATCTGCTATAACACATGCATGTTGTTGTGTGCAACTCAGGGATGTATGATAACTACCACTATAATTGTCTAAGCTGAATGCCATCTGCCATATCACCTGCATGTAGTGTCTGTGTGTCTGTGTGTATCTGTGTGTGTCTCTGTGTGTCTCTGTGTGTGTGTCTGTGTGTGTGTATGTGTGTGTGTGTGTCCGTGTGTGTGTGTGTGTGTGTGTGTGTGTGTGTGTGTGTGTGTGTGTGTGGTATAACTTGTAATGTACAGTTCTTGTCTTCCCCTCACAGGTGTTGATGTAGGTGCATTGCCCTCCTGCGGTCCACCTGATGTTAGTGCCCCCACAGACTCTAGCAGTGATGATGATAGTATGATTGAGGCACAGGCAGGGTTGTCAGGGGCTGAATATGTGCCATTGGTTGCCATTCCACCTGTATCCCCCTCATCCTCGCACACAGTTCCCCTGCCTACACATACCCCATCACCACTGGCCATAGAGGAAGGACAATTGGCAGGTGGTAGCATGGAACAGGGAAGTGTGGAGACTATGGAAGGTGTGCCTGCACACCATGATCCCAGTCAACTGACTGGTGATGTCCCACATAGGCATGTGCCCAGCGCTGCTCGTAGGAGGACCACTTGCCAACATGCCTCTGCGAGACAAAGCACATCAGCTGGAGTCACCAGACACATGTTTAGGGCTGTAATGGAGGCACAGACACGTGCTGAATGGCACAACAGAGAAGGTCTGAGGCTTCAGAGGGCTGCTGTCCGTTCATTAACTGACAACATCCAGGCAATTGCAAATACTTACCATCATCTTGCAGATGTTTTGGATAGACGATTGGGTGACATGGTGGGAGTCCTTGACCATGGCATGTCAATCCTCGAGCATGGAATGTCTGTGCTGGAACATCTGGTGGGAGTGAGGCATCAGGCACGTGGACGTAGGTCAGCTACATCACCTGTTGAAGGTCTACGTGAACATGCTACCGCACATGCCCGCTCCCATAGTGGTGGTAGCAGCAGCAGTGTAGCTGGTGCTGTGCAGTCCACACCAGGACACAGCAGGCTACATGCACATGGTCCTGGATGGTCCCAACAGGGACACGATTCCAGTGGACATGTGTCATCAGACAGTACTCAATCTGGACCTCTGCCTGGTAGTGCCCATGCAACCCCTGGCAGGCACAGATCACGTGGCCGTGGCCAGACACCGTGAACTGTGAGACCTGCCTTGTACAGTCTTCAGCTGTTAATAATACCCCTGTGTAGGCCAGCCACATGCCAGACCTGTGTGCATGCATATACACACACACCGGAAACAAATGTAGGGCACCTCAACACACACACGCATAACATCCACACACACCCAATGATATCACAGGCCCTAACACACACATGATGTCATCCAATGGTGCAGCCTAGGCCTTTGGCAAACATTATCACCCTGTGCATATGATGATGCCTGTGGCACATCCCTGTCATCCACAACACTGGTGCAGGGACATGCTCATATGGTCTGATGCACAGGGTGAACATACTAGGTAGACATTTGTAGATTTATATTGTTGAGTAGTGTTGACAGGCAGCAGACATACCATGTATTATAGTGTTAGAATGCACTTTGTACGTTTGACAGTACGTATCATGTGTAGCAACACTAACAGCATGTTGATCTTGATGTTCTGCCTTCCTCTTTCAGGTGTAGTTGCATGTGCCGGGGGATGTCAGTGTTTGCGGTTAGTGTCCCATATGTACATGTTGACTACTCACAGATCTGTATGACAATACCTGCATGCACTTTGTAGCTTCCACATCACAGTTATAATCTCCCATGTTTCAGTTATGTTTACTGTTCTAATGATCCAAGAGCATGATAGCTGTGTAGTAAGCTACTGTGTTCAGAGCTGTCACATCCATAGTGGGTGACATCACAGGTATAGTTACCTGGAGCGGGGAGGAGGTAAAAGAGTGGTATGGCGGATGACAAGGGTAAAGGCCAGTGGAAATATTGGCTTCTCATTGGGAAGCAGTAAAACCCACTGCCATGACAGCATGCAAACACAGACACACCCACACATTCAGGGATTCACAGACACAGTAACACACACTCTGACACACACACACACACACACACACACACACACACACACACACACAGTTGCCAGTGTACGGATGAGAACCCCTGCCTATGGGCATATCATCATTATAGTACTACACAATTACAAGACGCTCCACATAGATTACACATGTACAGGCAGTCAGAATGGCCTAAGATCGAGGACATCGACAGGGATACTACAGTGCAGTGAGTGTATGTGGAGAGGGGGGGTTCATCAGTAGGCTATGTAACAACAAGTCACACCCCAGGGTGTACATGTTAACAGGTGGTTAGAATGCCCATCTAAGATTGATGATATCAACAGGGATACTAGATTGCATTGAGTGGATGGGGGAGGGGGCATTAACATTTCACTATGGTAAAATACAGCCTCATTCCAGGGACAAGACAGCCATACACATGGACAGCCATACACACACATACACACACACACACACACACACACACACACACACACACACACACACACACACACACACACACACACACACTGTGGCATTCACAGAGATATACACCTATGTCACACACATGACATGTGTGAGGTTCAACTACCTGCCTATGCCTTTCTTTCTACACTTCACTCTGTACTGATGTCAACAACAGTGATCAGGAGAGTGAAAACATGTGGGATGTATTCCCAACCATACGTGACATATATGGACACACACATATCCACACGTGCCAGTACTGTGAATCAAACACCTGCCTATCTCATGATAGGTATTACAGAAGTACAGCACTATTGCATTAGCTACAAAGCTTACTGACTCTTTCCTTTGCCAACTGTGCTGATATATGCACAATATATGCACAGGGGAGGTATTACTGTTACAGGTGTCAAGAGGTTTGCCTTCAGTGTCACCCTTACTGCATTCTACATTGTCTGTCTTCCACTTCAATTAACAAAACCAGACCTTAGCAGTTAGACAGGTTATTGTAGGAATGGTTGTAACACACCAGTGAGCTGTCCTCACTAATCATTCATCTGCAAAGTAGCCCCACCGCTTAGTAGTCATGTCCAAACATCTGTCCATACCTCATGTACAGCTTACTGTACTTAGAGCATATCACCATATACAGTTGGCAATGTTGAGGCTGTATTGCAACAGCATGATGTACTAAGACAACAGTCACCTTCAAACATCAGACACTGCTTACACATGGAATCTATACAAACATCAATATATGTACACATATGCGGTCTACATCAGTAAGTGCACTAGCAGGTCAAGTGCATACATTCCACACCTTCCCCATGCCATGTGTGAAACATAGCCGAGCATTACACCATAATGTATGCTGTATTCATGTACTGGCAGGACACAAAGACCTTCACCGAGTAGCCAAGTGTACATATATGACAACAGCACATATCAGCAAGACACACACAGCATTATTCCATGTCATGCTCCTACAAACTGTTACTTGACTTTGCCATGGTGAAGCCAGGGCACTGTAATGGTCAACAGTGAGCACATCATATTTGCCACACACACCTCATGTTTACTGGAAGAGTGCCAGCAATGTGCTCTGTTAGGCTAGGCAGTACATTCATTCAAGCATGTGCGAGGTCTGTGGCTTTTAAACATCTCACCCCAGCACGTACTCGCTATTGTGGTACTAAGGCAAATGTCCAGACAGCACACAGCATGCATAGCTTGCAATTGTTGACATGGGGTATATGTAGGAGCTGTGGCCACACATGGCTGTACATGTCATGAACATATCACCTGTGACTACTCAGGAACATACAGAGCAGAGCTGGATTTCCCTGAGTTTGTCAATACAGGCCTTGTGTAGGTCCTATGATCCTGTTATTTGGGTATGTTTGTAGGCATTGCATTAGGTGGACATGTCTAATGACATACATGCCACATGGGGTGTTATATGATATGATAGGTGTCATGGTTGACCAGTAGAGTGGGAATATTACCTCTGTTAACATAGATATCAAACCTTATGTACTGTTAGCATGCTATCTGCCATGAGCATGTGTGTAATGACTGTAGCCACCTGTATGTAGAAAGGATAACGAAAGCTATGGTAATGTCATTTATGTTGCATGAGTGTGGGATGTACATATCCAGGGCAGGTACAGTTAGGTCATATCCAACCATGAGGGTGTTGTTTACTGGTGTACAGCAACAGTCCACTGTGTTAATGCTGACAACATCCGAAGGACCCTGGTATGTGTACAACTGAGCTGGTTACAAACAGTGGTATTATTGCATTGCATAACACATTATGCAGCTGTGTCTGTACATGGGTACTTTGCACAGTTGATGTAGGCCTAGGTACAGTCCACCAATCAAAGGTTATCTGGTGGTCTACCATACTATGTCATACCACATATAGATGTGTGTTGGTAGTCTGAGGACAATGTGTTGGATGTATATGAGTATACAACCTAGAATGCATCGTTTGCCACTGTCACCTGTACCTGACTTATCTGTGATGAGTTATGTTGGAGTAGTGGTCTTTACATGTGAGTAGCCTTTATGAATATGTGGACACCACCACCTGGAATGGTCCATACCTTTTTATGGCCCACATGTCTGGATCTAAGTTATATGGTGGTAGTGCAATTGTGCAATACAGAGCCTTCAGCCAGGTGTTCTTCACTGCACAGATGTCAGTATTCTCCATTGTAGGTTCTACATTGAGCAAATGGATTACTAAAGCCACACATCTAGCACTGGTTAGCATAAGCATCCAATGCAATTGCCTTGTAGGTGTCAGGGTGTTACTTCTGTGTGTAGGACATTTGCCTTGGAATGTGGCTATATGGGTAAATGCGACCTAGGTATTATCCACACACACTTGAAACATGGATGCATGTGCTCTGTGTCGAAGGCTTGACATTCAGTCATGACAGCCCGGAATGACAGACACTGGACAACCTCATAATAACAGCAGGATATTGGCTCATTGTTTTGGTCTAGCAGTTGCCACTTGTACCATGACATCACTGTGAGTGGCAGTAATGTGCTTGGTAGCAAATGCCTCATGTAAGGTGATGGACAGCAGCAGAAATTGTGTATATAACCAATGTGAGATATACTTAGGGTAGCCATCCTGCTAATAATGACAACTACTAACACAGCCGGGAGAGGTCATCTTGACACCTGCACCTCAGTACCATTACACAATGTGGCTTACACATTATGCTTCCACATGCCACTGTTCCACATATAATGCCACTGTCCACAACCTACTATCAATGTATGCATTTCAGGGCAGCAAGGTGTGTGACACATGCTGTAGGTAGCATCCACCTGTGTGTCCCAGTTAACCTAGTGTCTGTCACGTCCACACATGCATGATTGTGTATACTTAACATTTATATGTCAGTACTTCATGTGCATGTATGCATGTGTATCACACAGCAGAAACACAGATATATCATTTACGAGCCACATACAGGTATCAGGTAGTAAACCAGTATGATGTGCATATATACTGACAGGTAAGATGTACACAGCTGTAAACCTGTGTGTTTACAATAGGAGTCCATTACAATGTGTTCTGTACATGTAAGTGTATAAGCATGCACACTGTGGCCTTCTATGGTTAGAATTGAAGTGCATCCCAAACAGCCCTGTGCTACTAAGTGTATGAGCATACCCACTGCCACCTTGTGTAATTTGAGGCAGTGCATCCAACAAGCCCTTTGTTACTAAGTGTATGAGCATGCCCAGTATAACCTTGTGTAGTTGTAGTCATAGTGCATCCCAAATGGCCCTGTGCTACTGTGTATGAACATGCCCACTGTAACCCTGCATAGTGATAGCAGTTGTCCATTCCACAGATGAGCATACTCCAGTTCAGGTTCCTGTTGTGCTACAACTATACCTCTCAGGCCTACATATGTACTACCTGCAGATGATGTGTCTTGTTTGTGCATACAGGTTGTAATGGACACCTACTTTAAACACACAGGTTTACAGCTATGTACTTCATCACTGTCAGTATCCCTGTTGTTGCTGTCAATCTTAGAAGGGCATTCTGACTGCCTTGGAATATGTAATTTCTGTGGCACGTCTCATAACTGTGTAGTACTGTAATAGTGATCTATAGATAGGCAGGAGTTCTGATCCCACCACTGGCAACTGTGTGCTTGTGTTTGTATGTGTGACAGCAAATGGCTGAGTGTGTTTTTGTGTGTGTGTCAACAAATGCCTGAGTGTGTGTGTGTCAGCAAATGGTTATGTGTGTGTATTTGTGTCTGCATCCTGTCATGACAGTCGATTTTGCTGCATTGCAAAGAGATACCTCCTTTTGCACTGGCCTTTATCCTTGTCAACTGATAAACCTCTCTCTTCCTCCCTCCCCACTACAAGTAATCGCTCCTGTGATGTCACCAAGCTCAGAAGTGGAATCAGAGTAAGTGTAATTGTGTGTTCTGTGGCACATACCCCAACTGCATACCACTGTACTAGTTACCTTTACATAGGCAAGAAGTGTATGCACAATACTGGCAAGTGTGTGCATGTTTGTGTGTGTGACTACCCTGTAGCCAGGCATACACATGTGTAATGTCTTTTAGCACACCATGGTAGCCATCTGTGGTGACTGGTGTCTACAACGTATTACATAGTTAGGAATGGTAAAGAATACACAGTCAAGCATGACTACAGTTGGTTATGTTATTTTCCTGTGCCACTGTCAAGCAGTGACACAGAAGTGGTCGCCGGGCTGTAAGTCCATACCCATCATTCCCCTACACAAACTCCACAATCCCCAGGGTAGATTACATTAGCCATCATTCCCCACCCCAAACTCCACATACACAACAACCATCCCTTCTCTGGTGAACGGATTAAGATTTAAATGTTACAATACAAGAGATGCCTCTGTTTTGTGTACATGTCAGTTCCTTTGGAAGCCTTCTGTGTCACAAAGGGTGTTCAGACATGTATATATTTATATATATATATATATATATATATATATATATATATATATATATATATATATAGCTGTGTCTGTGTATATGTATATATATATATATATATATATATATATATATATATATATATATATATATGTGTGTGTGTGTGTGTGTGTGTGTGTGTGTACACATCCTGTAGGTGCATATATATATATATATATATATATATATATATATATATATATATATATATATGCAGAAACAAACCCAGAAACCTCAGCAAGGTATAAACCAAACAAATCCCAGAACTGGCTGAAGGTATAGTCCACAAATAAAATGAACAAAGTTAGGCAAAAATGATCAAACAGCAGCCAAAAACTGCCAAATGTAAAGAGTCAAAAAAAAAATCCAGGTTTTAATCAATGTGAGCGCTTTCGCGGTTCACCCGCTTCATCAGACATACATAAAAATGGCATCACTTCCTTCATTAAATAGTTCAAATATGCATATGTCATATCCTGTTAAAATTTGTCATATCCTGTTAGAATTTTAAAGATACAACACCACTAAAAATATATATGTATAATATATATGACAAAAAATGTCAAATAAAAATAAAAATACTTATCAAACAATACATTGAATAAAAATTAAAATTATCAAAAAAATATATATATGTATATACATTATCTGAGCGATCTAGCTTTCAACACAGGTTTCAACGGCACATGATCGTTCAGGCCCCTGCCTCGATGTGCCGCTAACCTTAATATCCATCTGACCTCAGAGAGCTCTGTAGTATTCACTAGATCACCTCCTCTTGGACTTTCAAAATGAACACAGAGAACCTGAAACAAAAAAACATGTCCTGCAAAAGACAGCATATGTTTGGCTATAGCACTATATGTCTCTAGTCTATTAAAGCAGTATAGATGGTCCCTTATACGCTCACGTAGTGAGCGATTCGTTTTGCCAACATAGAACATATAGCACTGTTGGCAACATGCCACATAGACTATATTCTTAGTGCTACAATCTGAATAACATCTAAGATCCCAAAGGCGTCCATCATTTGGATTTCTAAAAAACCTGGAAGTATCAATATATGCGCATTGGTGGCAGGACCCACATTTATGTGTCCCTAGATCATAGACTGGTCTATCATTAAACACATTGAGAGACAACTTGGGAAAACAAAGATGCTGTTTAAGGTTCTTCTGGTTACTGAAGACATAATGTGGGCAGTTCCCAACAACGCTGTGTATCACTATTGGCAGTGAGAATGTTCCAGTTGTCACATATCACCTGCTGTACAAAAGATACATTCTTGCCATATGGTAGAATCAAAGGAGTCTGTGAAGAAAAAGTAGGTACTCTAGGACCCACATGTGAGTTGGAAAAATATGGTCTACCTTTGTGTGGCCTGAGTTTAATAACATTACTATAAATACAATCTATATTGTTGTCATCGTAACCTCTATGCAAAAAACTCTGTCTCAATTTTAGTAGTTCAGATGTAAATGAACAGTCATCCGAACAGGCGTGAAATCCTAAGTGCTTGACCCTTGACAATATTGTCAAAGGTCCTCGGGTGGTGCATGCTACCTGTAGAAAGAAATGAAGCTCTGTAACAGGGTTTCCTGAATACTTTAGTGTGTAAAGATTCATTGTCCCTATATACAGTGACATCCAAATAATTGATGGAATCTGTGGAATGCTCCATTGTGAACTTCAAAAAGCCCTCCAATCCATTCACATACTCAAAAAAGGACTCAAGGGCACCGGCTGTGCCATGCCAAAGGAGAAAGAGGTCATCAACAAAACGTCTATAAAAGACGATGTTGGTGCATGTCAACATGACCTCTCTCTCCCAGGCTACCATGACTAAATTGGCATAAGAATTGGCACAGCTGGTGCCCATGGCTACTCCAGTGGTCTGTCTGTAATGGCTGTCCAAGAAGACAAAATAATTGTTCTCCAGGACTGTCTCAAGCAGCAAACTCAGAAAATCAGCCTCAGTAGCTGTAAGAGTTTCACACATTAATTTCCTAACCAAGTCAATTCCTATATTGTTAGGGATGCACGTAAATAATGATGTTACATCCATAGTAACGAACTGTACACCATCTAAACTTTCCATAGCTTGAACACATTGATACAAATCACTTATGAATTGACTGGTGTCTCTAAGGACATAAGTAAACCGTGCTAGAACCTGTTTGAGCTTACAATCCAAGTACACAGAAAGGGGTTCTAAGCCACCCCTCTCCAGCAACAATAGGCCTAAGAGGGGGTGAGGTACCATTTTTATGAATCTTTGGGAGTCCATTAATGGAGGGGACTACAGGAAACTGCACAACAAAATAATCAGAGATCATTAGTCAACAATCCTAGAGATCTACATTCAGACAACATATTATAGATATTCAATTGACAACTTTCAACAGCCTTTTGAGACACAACTTCATATGCATCAGTCATTAACATATCAAGCATGGAGCTCAGATAAAAGCTCCGGTTCATAACAACTGTCGAGCCGCCCTTGTCGGCAGGCCGTATAATAATTCTGTCATTCGCCTTTAAGTCTGAAAGTGCTGTAAACTCAGCATTAGTCAAATTATCACGCAAATCAAAAAATGTAGAGGTGGAAGTACTGTATAGGTCTCTCTCAACCGCAGTAAGAAAGAGTTCTAAATCAGGTGCTAAACGTGGATTTAATAAACTTTTCTTTTTAAAAAGTATTTGCTCACCTCCAATATTTGAGTCCTGAAAAAGCAATTTTAAGTTGACACTCCTAAGAAACATCCTGATAGCCAGGATGTTATCACTAACATCCACTCGCTTACTGGGAATGAAAGTTAGTCCTTTGGCAAGTACCGAAGATTCCGCTTCCGTAAGTACATGGTCAGAAATATTCCATATCAACGACTCTGCCCCCATCGTTGCTTGTGCGGGCGATTGTTGAACTCCATGCTGGCTTCCTTGCGCTTGACTCTGATTGTGGTTGATTCGAACGCACCGGGAGCGAGTACCCATCAGGAGCAAGTACGCTTAGGATCTGTGGGTCCTATTAAGAACTGTTTGGTTGATTTTGCTAATCCTTTATTGTCCTCAGATAGTTCAGAGACATTCGACACTGAAGTTGTGGATGCTGACACTGAAATTTTGGCTAGGCAACTGAAAAGAGATATGGAGAACAATCTCTTTAGATTTAAAAGGCTGCAAAGCCAGCGGTACCATCTTGAAGCTAGTATTCAATGCAAAGTTATCCCCAGAGGCCTTCGCATACTTAATATGCCAACTTATGGAACCGCTTTTCCGGAATTATTGATTCGTTGGCAGAAAATCAACCTACAAGCTAGCACAGCATATATGGAACTTCTTATAGATTTTTTCAGACCGAAGGAGGATGATCTTCTTGATTTGTTAAGTGAACAACAGCAACAGCTTATAGGCCTCCTAGGCACAGACTCTGCTGACATTTTCTTGCATGAGTTGATGGACAGGATCAACAGGTATGGTAACAATTTAATTTTACAGAAGAAGAAGAAACTCTCCAGAGATAAGAGAGATTTTGCTAACAATAATGTGTTTATGTGGCCTAAGAATGCGAATTCACAACAGCCTGTCAACAATAGATTAGCTACATTGCCTGTCCAACCCACGCGGACCACTCCTGCAGAATCTACGGTATTTTTAGATCATGGGTCTGTACATGCCAGCGATTCTATTGGTCAGAAGTCTATCAAACATCAACTAACCAGGCAAGGCACCAGCAATGGGACAGTTGCTTCTGCCTCCGATAAACCAGATGAGGAAGTAATAACTCCCAAGTTGGTTACTTCTGTCTACTTCACCCCAGCCGAGTCTCATTCCATGCCACTGGAAGAGGAACACGGGGAAGCTGTTCGCACCAGCACAGTAGTCAGACGTAAGATACATTTGGAGAATCTTCGCACTGACGAGCAACAGGTTTTTCCAAACGCTCCTCTTCCGATTCGGATAGGCAGGAAGAGGTCAATAGAACTGGAGCCACATGGTGGAGTCAAGCGCAAGGAAGCCAGCATGGAGTTCAACAATCGCCCGCACAAGCAACGATGGGGGCAGAGTCGTTGATATGGAATATTTCTGACCATGTACTTACGGAAGCGGAATCTTCGGTACTTGCCAAAGGACTAACTTTCATTCCCAGTAAGCGAGTGGATGTTAGTGATAACATCCTGGCTATCAGGATGTTTCTTAGGAGTGTCAACTTAAAATTGCTTTTTCAGGACTCAAATATTGGAGGTGAGCAAAGACTTTAAAAGAAAAGTTTATTAAATCCACGTTTAGCACCTGATTTAGAACTCTTTCTTACTGCGGTTGAGAGACCTATACAGTACTTCCACCTCTACATTTTTTGATTTGCGTGATAATTTGACTAATGCTGAGTTTACAGCACTTTCAGACTTAAAGGCAAATGACAGAATTATTATACGGCCTGCCGACAAGGGCGGCTCGACAGTTGTTATGAACCGGAGCTTCTATCTGAGCTCCATGCTTGATATGTTAATGACTGATGCATATGAAGTTGTGACTCAAAAGGCTGTTGAAAGTTGTCAATTGAATATCTATAATATGTTGTCTGAATGTAGATCTCTAGGATTGTTGACTAATGATCTCTTTGATTATTTTGTTGTGCAGTTTCCTGTAGTCCCTCCATTAATGGACTCCCAAAGATTCATAAAAATAGTACCTCACCCCTCTTAGGCCCATTGTTGCTGGAGAGGGATGGCTTACAGAACCCCTTTCTGTGTACTTGGATTGTAAGCTCAAACAGGTTCTAGCACGGTTTACTTATGTCCTTAGAGACACCAGTCAATTCTTAAGTGATTTGTATCAATGTGTTCAAGCTATGGAAAGTTTAGATGGTGTACAGTTCGTTACTATGGATGTAACATCATTATTCGTGCATCCCTAACAATATAGGAATTGACTTGGTTAGAAATTAATGGGTGAAACTCTTACAGCTACTGAGGCTGATTTTCTGAGTTTGCTGCTTGAGACAGTCCTGGAGAACAATTATTTTGTCTTCTTGGACAGCCATTACAGACAGACCACTGGAGTAGCCATGGGCACCAGCTGTGCCAATTCTTATGCCAATTTAGTCATGGTAGCCTGGGAGAGAGGTCATGTTGACATGCACCAACATCGTCTTTTATAGACGTTTTGTTGATGACCTCTTTCTCCTTTGGCATGGCACAGCCGGTGCCCTTGAGTCCTTTTTTGAGTATGTGAATGGATTGGAGGGCTTTTTGAAGTTCACAATGGAGCATTCCACAGATTCCATCAATTATTTGGATGTCACTGTATATAGGGACAATGAATCTTTACACACTAAAGTATTCAGGAAACCCTGCTACAGAGCTTCATTTCTTTCTACAGGTAGCATGCACCACCCGAGGACCTTTGACAATATTGTCAAGGGTCAAGCACTTAGGATTTCACCTCTGTTCGGCTGACTCTTCATTTACATCTGACCTACTAAAATTGTTTCAGAGTTTTTTGCATAGAGGTTACGATGACAACAATATAGATTGTATTTATAGTAATGTTATTAAACTCAGGCCACACAAAGGTAGACCATATTTTTCCAACTCACATGTGGGTCCTAGAGTACCTACTTTTTCTTCACAGACTCCTTTGATTCTACCATATGGCAAGAATGTATCTTTTGTACAGCAGGTGATATGTGACAACTGGAACATTCTCACTGCCAATAGTGATACACAGCGTTGTTGGGAACTGCCCACATTATGTCTTCAGTAACCAGAAGAACCTTAAACAGCATCTTTGTTTTCCCAAGTTGTCTCTCAATGTGTTTAATGATAGACCAGTCTATGATCTAGGGACACATAAATGTGGGTCCTGCCACCAATGCATATATTGATACTTCCAGGTTTTTAGAAATCCAAATGATGGACTTTGGGATCTTAGATGTTATTCAGATTGTAGCACTAAGAATATAGTCTATGTGGCATGTTGCCAACAGTGCTATATGTTCTATGTTGGCAAACGAATCGCTCCTCACGTGGCGTATAAGGGACCATCTATACTGCTTTAATAGACTAGAGACATATAGTGCTATAGCCAAACATATGCTGTCTTTGTAGGACATGTTTTTTGTTTCAGGTTCTCTGTGTTCATTTTGAAAGTCCAAGAGGAGGTGATCTAGTGAATACTACAGAGCTCTCTGAGGTCAGATGGATATTAAGGTTAGCGGCACATCGAGGCAGGGCCTGAACGATCATGTGCGCTGAAACCTGTGTTGAAAGCTAGATCGCTCAGATAATGTATATACATATATATATTTTTTGATAATTTTAATTTTTATTCAATGTATTGTTTGATAAGTATTTTTATTTTTATTTGACATTTTTTTGTCATATATATTATACATATATATTTTTAGTGGTGTTGTATCTTTAAAATTCTAACAGGATATGACAAATTTTAACAGGATATGACATATGCATATTTGAACTATTTAATGAAGGAAGTGATGCCATTTTTATGTATGTCTGATGAAGCGGGTGAACATGAAGCTCACATTGATTAAAACCTGGATTTTTTTGACTCTTTACATTTGGCAGTTTTTGGCTGCTGTTTGATCGTTTTTGCCTAACTTTGTTCATTTTATTTGTGGACTATACCTTCAGCCAGTTCTGGGATTTGTTTGATATATATATATATATATATATATATATATATATATATATATATATATATATATATATATGTGTAGTTATGACAGTTGTACAGATGTAGACTTGTCTTTGTTGTTTCACAGAGTATAGTACATTCAAGGGTAATGTACATATGTACACAAAGTGACTGTCCCATTTGTTTTCAGTACTGTGGAATACCTGTAGTAAGATGTACATTATAAACTCCATACAACATGTGTACAACCCAGATGGCTTAGTGGTACGTCCAGTGACCTCAGTGTGCATGGTCCAGGTTTCAAGACCTGCAAGCCTTGTTGATTCTGTCCAATTAGGACTGAATAAGAATAAGACACTTATAAGTGGATGTAAACGTGTTTTCGTGACAGTAAGCAGCAGGTACACACAGGTAACAAACATGTACAACTCACAGTACACTTGAAATGCCCTTCTTTGGCAATCCTGCTGATGTCACCCACCTACAAATACACCTCTGGGACTGCTGTACCCCCAGTAATCTCCATGGCGTGTGTTGTAACTGCATAATACTGTAGTGTGATAAACTAGCTTGGTAGGTGTTCTAATTCCAGACAGGCCAACTGTGTGTGTCTGCCTGAGAAAGAAACAATGTTTTTTAGAGTATGCACACTCTTTACAATTCACATACTCACCTTTGGCAATCCTGCTGATGTCACCCACCTAGAAATACACCTCTGGGACTACTGTAACCCAGTATTCTCTGTAGCGCATGCTGTAACTGCGTATTGCTGTAGTGTGATAAACTAGTTAGGTAGGGGTTCTATTCCAAGACAGGCCAACTACTGCCCTATTGCAATCCTATCACCTCTATCAAAAATATTAGAGAGAGTAGTTCATTCCCAACTAATGCAGTAACTCCTTAAAAAAGACCTGCTATCCACATCCCAACATGTTTTCCGACCCTCCTACAGCATTACTCTCCTTCACAAACACTGTCAACCACCATCAAAACAATACACTATTCATATCCTCAATATTTCTAGACCTATCAAAAGCCTTTGATATGGTGAACCATAATATGCTTCTAAAAACTCTATCTTTCCTTAACATAAGCCCCATCCACTATATCCTGGTTCATGAACTACTTATCTAACCATCAGCAAGCTGTTCTATGACTAAAAGATCTGTCCCCTCTACTACCAGTTAACATAGGTCCATCCTTGGGCCTTTGCTATTCTCACTATTTACTAACCAAATAGCATCATCAGCACAATCTGCCTCAGTTGTGCAATATGCAGATGACACCACTATTATATGTGCCTCCCCTACCCGACATGAACTAAGAACCATTACTCAAAACAACTTTTCCTTAGCAGAAACATGGTTCATTAATATAAAACTTATTCTCAGTCCCAAAAAAAAACAAACTCATCCTCTTTAGCACCGGTAGATCTCCACCACTAAATAATGACTTTACTATAACAGCTAAAGACAAGACACAAATCACCTCAACAACAAACACAAAACTATTAGGCGTGGAAATCGATAGTAATCTAAAATCTGACATACATATAGCCCAAACAATTAAAAAAGTTAACAAAAAGCTTGGCCTTCTATACAGAAACCGTCAGTTCATCACAAAACCTACCAAAGTGACCTTAGCAAGGACTCACCTCTTATCCATTCTCCTTTATGCCTCCCCTATCTTAACTAACCTTCACCACACAGAACTAAGCAAACTGGAATCCTGCTACAATAAGATTGCCAAGTTTGCTACAGACGCCTCTCATAGATCCCATCACTGTTTAGCCCTCAACCAGCTCAAGTGGCTTGAGTTTCCCCAACTACTCCTACTCAACCAAGTATCAATAGCTCACAAGCTCTACTACTTTTCCAATAAACCCCCTGCACTCTACTTCACCCTACACCACCACTAGAACCCTAAGATCAAGTTTTTAGAACCACATAAATGTCATCAAACATAAGAATGAGGCTGGTAAATCTCTCTTTGCCTGCTCTATTGCCAGAACCTGGAATTCACTTCCAACCCACTTAACTGCCACCACCTCTACTTTCCAATTTAAAAAACGTCTTAAACCCCACTACACCAATAACTGGCTCTGCTCATGTTACTCCCTAGGTTAGTCCATACCATTGCACTGTTGCTAGGGTTCAACTATGAATCAAAAGGTTCTCCCCAAGTCCAACTTGCAAAAACAACTAAGTGGGAATTAGATTACTACCACATAGGTTAGACAATGTGAATCTTTACGATCTATACTCTAATTTATTCTTAACATACATGGCTTTGTTTTCTTCTTTACAACTAATTCTATCCCCTTTAAACTGCAATAGGGCTGGGAGCCTTCTCCCAATACCTACCTATCCTCATATGTAATATATTTATAATGTGTTATTTTTTTTTCTTTTTGTAAGCATGTTTTGTACTATGTTTCCATATTTGAGACTGTTTTTAGCTACTTTTTTCTGTATTAATGTTTGGAGCTTTTCTTCCCAGGCATCTGCTGAAAATGGACCTGTGTCTAGTCGGACTTTCCCTGTCAACAAATGTAAAATAAAATAAAATAAAATAATAAATAAATAAATAAATAAACTCTGTGTGTGGTGTGTCTGTCTGCCTGAAAAAGGAACAATGCTTTTTAGAGTATGCACACTCTTTACAATTCACATAACCACCTTTGGCAATCCTGCTGATGTCACCCACCTAGTAATACACCTCTGGGACTATTGTAACCCAGTAAACTCCATAGCACGTGCTGTAACTGTGCAATGTTGTAGTGTGATAAACTAGTTAGGTAGGGGTTCTATTCCAAGACATGGCAGGTGTGTGTGTTTGACAGTCAGAGCCTGTGTGGAGGTGGCTGTGAGTGTCTAACCACTGGACATGCTGGGGAGCAGATTTTATATTTTTCCTGTATGGTGCCCATATTATATGTCACAATGTCCACCTCACGAGGAGTACAAATGTCAATCAGCCAAGGGATTGTGTTGGCAAGCCATACCCCTATATTTGGCAAAAGGCCTGGTGAACAAAGTAAGCAACCCTACTATTCCCCGGAATAGGTTCTGAACCCATGTGTCATGCACAAACACACTTGCCTAGAATATCCCACTATGTTGCTAGTACCCTGCACAGTGATGACAGATAGTAGGCATGGTATGATTGCAGTGGGCTGCAGAGGGCATGGCACCCTGTCCAGCAGTATAACTGGCACATAACTGTGGACAATGTGCCTTCACTATGTTCCCCACTGGATGCCGGCAACATATGTGCTGCCATCAAATGTGATCCAAAGAGGCCATACAATGCCTTACACACATACCCTGTATGCACAGATGCCACTGACACCAGGGAATACTTGTATCATGCTATCAATGCAGGTGCAGGGTCAACCTGCTATCTATAAGCAGGTCCTGCCACACCAGGCCAGTATTGGCATATCTGAGGATAACAGTCTGTGTGCACAACATGTGCTAGCCAAATCAGGTGCACTTGTACATGTCACTGTACATTATTGTGGGACGTGCACATCCCATGCAATGCCCATGTCAAGGACTATCAAACACAGGCATGGCATGCATTGCAAAGCAATGGCAATGCACAATGGTAACCAGGATGACAGGACAGTTCATACAATACCCATCTGTGTAGGACATTGCAGACACTACACCCCTGAACCACACTGCACACCATTGTCTGGTGGCATGATGCCAAGGATTACCCCTCACCCAGCCTTGTACAGCCATCTTGCACAGCCAACCACTACACACCCATGAAGCAATGCACACATGCATGTCAGTACTGGCACCTTGTGTCTGCATGTGGGGTATGATGCTCCCAACCACAGTCACACCCAGTATAACTCCCATTGGCATACCGACTGATGTCAGACACGTTCACATGCCCTAGCCCATACAACCTCCAGATATCCTCTGTGGTGCATGTAGTACTTGTGCATTACTACAGTGTGGCAAACTAAGTAGTTAGGACGTGTATTTGTATGCCTGGCAAAGTGTGGCAATGTGTCTGAGTCCCTTAGAGAGTGTGGTTGTGTTGACAATGACATCCGTTCATGTGGACAGCTATGTGTGCTACACCTAATGTATGTCTACTATATCTCTGTTGCAGATGTCACTCACCAGCACACATATATGTTCTTACAGAACACCAACATGGTAGCTTTGTGGTACATGGAGTAACTGCATGCACTTGTAATAGTAATGGCTAGTCAGTCAGGGGTTTGAACCCCTATACTGGTAGGTGTGTGACAGACGATGCTTAGGTTTTAGTCTCCAAGCCCTTCTCTGATGTACTTTGCCTCTGTCTGTCCCTCCCACACACTCTCTGGTGGATGTGGAGTTGTACACCTGCTCAGCAGCAGCTTGCATTTTGTAAGTGATGGTCATGATCAGGTGATGGCCTCTGCACCTATTGCAGTCCTCCTCTAGCTGATTGCATGTGGAACAGCTGTGGTGATGTTCCCATAGCCAATTGCATGGAAACACAGTACAATATCTAGGAACATAATGTTGGTGTTTGCCCATGACAGTCACTGTGAGTGGAACCTGGATATGGTGTTTGGTAAACGGTATCACAGATGATATCTGGATATTCCTCAAACAACATACACAGTGGAAAATAGCCTAAAGACAGGAGGGTGATGTGCCAGACATGACTACAGCATGTAAGTGTAGCTATGCTTCATTGAGACTACTGCCAGTTTAACAAGTTGTGTGTGGTAATGGCTATTCTGCATGTTTTAAAACTGACAAGATAGTGCTCTGTTTGTGAGGGAACCCCCATCTTTAGGGCCATCTGCGGACTGGTCAGTGTGTGGAACCATTTGTTTCCTGTGTTACTCACTGAACACACATCAGTGAACTGCAGAAGCATAGTGTGAGGATTGCAGTAAGTACATGGTGATAGAGATGAGAGTTACTACTATCGCATCCCTGATTGGACATATGTCACATGAAACAGTGGTATGACAGTCACTGTCTGAGGTTCTCACAGTGACATGACAATAATGGGCCACTGTTCATAGCTGCAGTCACAAGTCTTCTACACTTTGTACAGATGTCATGCAGTATATATACATGTGTTGTGCTCCCTCTGCAAATGTATACCATCTGTTGTGTTGGATTGATGGTCATATCTATGCATTCTGTTGTAAGTAATCCTGAATGCTGTTGAATATTACTAAGCCATATCTGTGTTAAAACTGCAACACCACAGGTTCTATAGGTTTGGAGGTCCCGGCAGAACCTCCTGTCTCACTTCAGCTGGCCATGGCACTGGGCACCAGCACATCTGGGGCCTAGCCTTGGACCTCCACCTCTGTTGGCTCTGCACCACCTTCTGGTGGAACCGCCACTGAGGATAGAGATTGTCCACCCAGGAGCAGGTCCAAACAGGAGCTTGTCCACTGTCATCCAGTCCCGGATGCGATGCATAGGGGGCTCAATAAGGGGTTTTGAGGCCAGATACGCCATCTCAAGGGCAGAGTGTCACATTTAGAGGGTGAGTCTGCCCCTCCTAGACAGCCCCCAGCACAGCCACCTTTGCGCCCATTTTGGTGTAGTGGTGGCTGCCCATGGCTGGGAACCTTCATCCCACCGTTTCCATCTGGGGGCTCATGGGCTTGTGACTGCTGAACATCCCTCCCTGTCCAAGGTGTATCCCCCCACATGTCATATACCGACCCTGTATGCTGTCTTGTCTGTCATCCTACCCAACCTATCCTCCACGAGCATACCTACTCTCCTTCCCCCTCATCCCACTCTCTCCCTACAGAAACAAAAGGCCACTCAATTCCTAGAACAACATTTGCCCCATACATAGCTGTCCATTTCACACACGTGTCCACTGGACACATGTAACCTTTTTAATATGCATCACAACATACTCCAGCTGTCCTCACCCCTGTCTCTCAGGCACACAATCCTGGTATGCACATGACTCCTAAAGGTTCCAGGTACACGTGATGCAGATTACCCCATTGTACACACAACACTACCGGTCCCTCTATGGTTACCCCATTTACCTTTTTCATGATGATGTCACACACAGCACCTTGCAAGAGTACTGTTCTCGCATAATGATTGGACAGGAACTGTTGTGTTAATGTAAATAAAATGCACAGAGTGATGTATTTGGCCAATGTACAAATGTTTGCGTGTATTAATGACACATGTCTGTCTGATGGAGTCTTGATATTACATAGGACGACACCACTACATAATACAGGTGTTGCTGGGGTTTCCCTTTTCATTCCTTTTTAATGCTTTGTTGTCACATGGGATGTTCTTGATATATCTATATATATATGTATTTACTATATTTGGACATACACACACATACATCTACATGATGGAATACATTTCTATACTGTTGAATGACTGTGCTGGATGTTTGTGATAACATCCAATGTCTGTATATCTGCCATGGCTTAGTGGTAAATCACATTGGCTGTGTGTGCATCATTCTTTTCTTCCTTTCATTTATTTTGTTCTGCATACCTTTCTATGCTTTTTCAGATATCATTTATATTGTGCATCCTTTATTACAGCAAATACACCTCTATATTCATAAAATTCATATGCCTTTTCTTATTTTTTGTTTACATCAGTATATTACACACACCCTTTGTGATTTAAATGTACCATCAGCTTGTTTTTTGACATATTTGTGCATTATGCATCATTTCTGCTTCCAATGTGTGTGCCTACATACACCTTTTCCATACCTCCACTGTCCACTCCAGCATATATCTGCTGCCATCCATATTACATTTTAGCCCATACAACCTCCAGATATCCTCTGTGGTGCATGTAGTACTTGTGCATTACTACAGTGTGGCAAACTAAGTAGTTAGGACGTGTATTTGTGAGCCTGGCAAAGTGTGGCAATGTGTCTGAGTCTCTTAGAGAGTGTGGTTGTGTTGAGAATGACATCTGATCATGTGGACAGCTATGTGTGCTACACTTAATGTATGTCTACTATAGCTCTGTTGCAGATGTCACTCACCAGCACATCTATATGATCTTACAGCATACCAGCATGGTAGCTTTGTGGTACATGGAGTAACTGCATGCACTTGTAATAGTAATGGCTAGTCAGTCAGGGTTTGAACCCTGTACTGGTAGGTGTGTGACAGACGATGCTTAGGTTTTAGTCTCCAAGCCCTTCTCTGATATACTTTGCCTCTGTCTGTCCCTCCCACACACTCTGTTGGATGTGGAGGTGTACACCTGCTCAGCAGCAGCTTGCATTTTGTAAGTGATGGTCATGATCAGGTGATGGCCTCTGCACCTATTGCAGTCCTCCTCTAGCTGATTGCATGTGGAACAGCTGTGGTGATGTTCCCATAGCCAATTGCATGGAAACACAGTACAATATCTAGGAACATAATGTTGGTGTTTGCCCATGACAGTCACTGTGAGTGGAACCTGGATATGGTGTTTGGTAAACGGTATCACAGATGATATCTGGATATTCCTCAAACAACATACACAGTGGAAAATAGCCTAAAGACAGGAGGGTGATGTGCCAGACATGACTACAGCATGTAAGTGTAGCTATGCTTCATTGAGACTACTGCCAGTTTAACAAGTTGTGTGTGGTAATGGCTATTCTGCATGTTTTAAAACTGACAAGATAGTGCTCTGTTTGTGAGGGAACCCCCATCTTTAGGGCCATCTGCGGACTGGTCAGTGTGTGGAACCATTTGTTTCCTGTGTTACTCACTGAACACACATCAGTGAACTGCAGAAGCATAGTGTGAGGATTGCAGTAAGTACATGGTGATAGAGATGAGAGTTACTATCGCATCCCTGATTGGACATATGTCACATGAAACAGTGGTATGACAGTCACTGTCTGAGGTTCTCACAGTGACATGACAATAATGGGCCACTGTTCATAGCTGCAGTCACAAGTCTTCTACACTTTGTACAGATGTCATGCAGTATATATACATGTGTTGTGCTCCTCTGCAAATGTATACCATCTGTTGTGTTGGATTGATGGTCATATCTATGCATTCTGTTGTAAGTAATCCTGAATGCTGTTGAATATTACTAAGCCATATCTGTGTTAAAACTGCAACACCACAGGTTCTATAGGTTTGGAGGTCCCGGCAGAACCTCCTGTCTCACTTCAGCTGGCCATGGCACTGGGCACCAGCACATCTGGGGCCTAGCCTTGGACCTCCACCTCTGTTGGCTCTGCACCACCTTCTGGTGGAACCGCCACTGAGGATAGAGATTGTCCACCCAGGAGCAGGTCCAAACAGGAGCTTGTCCACTGTCATCCAGTCCCGGATGCGATGCATAGGGGGCTCAATAAGGGGTTTTGAGGCCAGATACGCCATCTCAAGGGCAGAGTGTCACATTTAGAGGGTGAGTCTGCCCCTCCTAGACAGCCCCCAGCACAGCCACCTTTGCGCCCATTTTGGTGTAGTGGTGGCTGCCCATGGCTGGGAACCTTCATCCCACCGTTTCCATCTGGGGGCTCATGGGCTTGTGACTGCTGAACATCCCTCCCTGTCCAAGGTGTATCCCCCCACATGTCATATACCGACCCTGTATGCTGTCTTGTCTGTCATCCTACCCAACCTATCCTCCACGAGCATACCTACTCTCCTTCCCCCTCATCCCACTCTCTCCCTACAGAAACAAAAGGCCACTCAATTCCTAGAACAACATTTGCCCCATACATAGCTGTCCATTTCACACACGTGTCCACTGGACACATGTAACCCTTTTAATATGCATCACAACATACTCCAGTTGTCCTCAACCATGTCTCTCAGGCACACAGTCCTGGCATGCACATGACTCCTAAAGGTTCCAGGTACATGTGATGCAGATGACCTCATTGTACCCACAACACTACCTATGGTTACCCCATTTACCTTTTTCATGATGATGTCACACACAGCACCTTGCAAGAGTACTGTTCTCACATAATGATTGGACAGGAACTGTTGTGTTAATGTAAATAAAATGCACAGAGTAATGTATTTGGCCAATGTACAAATGTTTGCATGTATTAATGACACATGTCTGTCTGATGGAGTCTTGATATTACATAGGACGACACCACTACATAATACAGGTGTTGCTGGGGTTTCCCTTTTCATTCCTTTTTAATGCTTTGTTGTCACATGGGATGTTCTTGATATATCTATATATATATGTATTTACTATATTTGGACATACACACACATACATCTACATGATGGAATACATTTCTATACTGTTGAATGACTGTGCTGGATGTTTGTGATAACATCCAATGTCTGTATATCTGCCATGGCTTAGTGGTAAATCACATTGGCTGTGTGTGCAGTGTCCTGGTTTTGAGCCTTGCAAAGGCCGTTTATTTTGTTGTTGGGCAGAACAAAGTCAATGGATATGGAGTGATTAAGGCATATTTAAAGCAGTTGTGAGTGGGTGTGCATGGGTTTGCACGGAGCTAAGCAATGCTAACCTCTGGTTACAGTTTCTTACACTCAGTTAGCTTCTACATTGCTTCACCAGTGTGATACTCACATGCCGGCGGCCAAACAGGGTTACACCCGCTTGCTCCTGTACTTGCAAATGCACTGCATTTGGTGTTTGCATCTGACACTACACCCCTGGGTGGGAGTGAGGACTATGATATTACCTTGTGATACCTATTACATCGGATTACATGCCTACAGTATTGGGAATGGCTGCCCATTAGGCAAAAGCATGCCGTTCGACTGTACAGAAACCGCGGCCTGTCCAGAGTTTGATTCATATCATTGGTGTGTTCCTCTTACAGTCTGCACCTGTCTGGCTAATACATGGGAACTGACACTCTTCAATACAAACAAGTAATTGGGTTTTGGAACCCACATTCTTCAGCCAAGTCATGCCACTGCATACCTATTATTCTATCATCTTTCTAAGGTTGTAAGTGGAATATGTGCTTTCTGTCCCTATCAGACCTCTCAAACGATTGGAGACAAATATCAACTGAATCAGGGACACGTCATGACAACATCAGGGACACATTTAAAATATTAGTGCTATTATCCTGACACATTGACAGACTCAGAGCACATTAATTAATACACATTTTCTGAGGTAAATAATGTTTATAACTCTTAATTGCTGTCATTATTCATTACATGTAATTCACCACCTTTCCTCCAAAAATCACTAGTTTTAGGAGGGATTAAGTGGGACAGAGTTAGAATTTGAGTCAAAATCAGGGATGTCCCTGGAAATTGGGGACAGTTCAGAGGTATGGTCCCTATTTGTTCCCCCAATGGTTTATGTCCTGTCCAGTGGATTTGCTCTTAGGGGTTGAGAGGTATGGGCATAAGCTATGCCCATTTCAGAATATTACTTACATCCCCGGGGTGGTCCTAATATGACTGCACCAGCCAACACCTGCATGCCTAGGCCCATAATTGCATACCCATAGTTTCCCTACCTGCCCTTCCTCTACAGCACTCATCCTTACTGTGGGTGCAGGTAGGGTATAAACACACCACTACACACTGCCCACTCTCCGCGTGTCGGGGCACATGTTGTACATTGTGTCAACCCATGGGTTATCAGGCTTGCACAACCTACCAGTCCATGTACGTCTACAGCCTGGTTTGATGAACCATTACAGGGACTGACTCCGATGATCATTAATTTTTGGGTGTCCCACAAGGGACATTGATGTCTTTGTTTCAATATTAGACATGGCAGGTTTCTCCCACTGGTAGTATCCTGCCGGTGGTCTGGGAAGCTGTGGTGTGTTTACTTTTATTGTGTGTCTGTATGTCTCATCAGCCTAGCTGGGGGGAGGGGTTTGATGCTACATGTTGCATTACATATTTTTTGGACCCCTCACTCCCATATGCACGGCCTGTGAACATAAGTAATTTATAACTGCTGTATCATATCATAGCTATATACATGTATGTATATGCATTACTATATACAGATATATCTGTATATGTATGCAAACATGTATATATTTATATATTGCTGTCTATATATATATATATATATATATATATATATATATATATATATATATATATCTAACAACATATGGGTCTATGGGTGTCTGCATATGTATATATCTATATGTGGGTATGTATATGTATTCTGACTCTGTATGTATACATTTGTACTACAGAGAGGGAGAGGTTTATCTCTGTGTCACTATGGGTAGATATACACACACACACACACACATACCTCTACATATATACATCTACATCTGGTTATTCCGTTCCTTGCCATATAGATTACACTTTGCTACAGTGGGACTCGTAGTGGGTGTGGCTACTCGTTGGGCAATGCCTCTGCCCAATGAACACATTTGTTTACATCCCTGGGGCTGTCCATATAGGCCCACATCAGCCAATACCTGCACACCTAGACCCATAAGTAGCTACCCATAGTTCCCCCACCAGCACCCATCCTTACTCTGTGTCTGGGTCGGTTATGAACACAACACTACACGCTGCCCACTCTCCACTTCATGGGACCCGTGTCATACAACTGTCTCGACCCATAGGTCATCAGGCTTTTCCACCCTTGTATTCCGGGTATGTATACACCCTAGCCAGAATGTTTGGCATATCACCTTTTTTTGGTCTTGCCAACTTTTGGGGTGCTCCTGTCTGTGTTCCAAGATTAGATTTCATGGGTGCACTGTGTACCCCCCGGTTGTATCCTGCGTGTGATCTGGGGAGCAGTGGACTATTTACATTGTTTGCGGGTTTGTGTGTATGTTTCCCATGTCCGGCTGGGGGGGGGGTGGAAGGTCATGCTACGTGTTTCATCTTTCTTGCTTGGGCTCCTCACTTCCATTGGCATAGCCTGTGAACATATGTCATTCTTGTCTGCTGTTTCCTAGTTTCCTATCATAGCTGTATATCTGTGTATATCTACGTGCACACACACACACACACACACACACACACACACACACACATATATATATATATATATATATATATATATATATATATATATATATATATATATATATATATATATATATATATATATATATATATATATATATATATATATATATATATATGTCTGCCATATATATATATATATATATATATATATATATATATATATATATATATATATATATATAGATAGATATATATATATATATATATATATATATATATATATATATATACATATATATATATATATATATATATATATATATATATATATATATATATATATATTTATTTATATATATATATATATATATATATATATATATATATATATATATATACATGTGTGTGTGTCTGTAAAGCAATGCATACCACACGCAAACGCATTTACACGCGCTTACTGGTGATTATGTAAGCTTAAACCTGCATACTAGTGCCTTATTCATTATGACACTGACACTTCACTCCAGTTCACTTTTAATTGTTATTTTGCAGGTTATACAGAGGACAGATGTTGAAATATGTTCATGTACAGATTACCGATGGTAAATGGTATGTGATGCAGTGGGATTCGAAACGGGAATGTCTGTTCATTAGGTGGTTGCTCTAACCAATACAATTTTGCTGTGCTGCTTCATTTGCATATATACCTATATACCCATGACTCCTGGTTCCCCAAACACCCACCCCAACCCCTCCCTAACCCTGCAGTCATCCATTCTTCAGTTGGATTTGTGGTGTAGCCACACCACTACACATTGGCTACTCCCTACTCCTGTAGACCTATCCCATTTGTTGACTCACTCCATGTATTCCCAGAATTCCCAAACTTTTAGTTCACAAACATTGGTGACATGAGCAACTAAAAGGACACTATTCGCAATTTTTGGGTTGTCCCACATGGGACACGCATGTCTTTATGTCAAGTTTAGAATCTATACTACATTACATCCTTACTCCCGTTAACATGACACTACAATAAATTAATAAGTATGACTATGTGGTAACACACACATTACATATGAGAGTCTAATCATGTACGTGTTTGGCGTATTTCTTTTACAAATTTAGTAATTGGCATTGCCGTAGCAGGCAGATCACAGGAATGATTCCATGTGTGAGAAAGTCCTCACATTTGATTTTTTCAGCACAGCACTGACTTCGGACATTGTACACACTTCTGCATTTTAGCAGATTTGTCCCTTCCCCTCTTATGCACAACCTATTATTCTATCTACTGTTGAGGTTTGTAAGGGCACATTCATGTTATTTATGTCTGCAAATGGAATTAATGTGTTACAGAGAATATACTTCTACATATAGATGTCTGCATGTGTGTATGCATATATACTTATAACGAACTCAATGACCGCCACAAGGTGGCCCAATTAGAACAAGCCCATCCAACCCTGGCACGTTTGGCTCCATAATTTCATACCCATAGTTCCTCCACCCCACCCGAGTTCAACATACACGCATACCATCTATTGTCCAGTTGCTGTCGCAGCCATGACAAACCTCCACACATTGCCCTCTCCAGAGTGTTAGGGGCCCTACACGTATGTTGTCCCAACCCATGTATTCAAGGGCTCTCCCACCATTTAGTCCTTGAACATACCTGCCCTTGCTTGTGTAATGGTCGGATGGCCAAACATTCTATCAATTTTTGGGTAGTCCCACCAGGGACTACCCTCTGATTGTAAAGTAGACTTAGCAGATCAACAATGTTACTCCCACTGGTAATATCCTGCCTGTGGTGTGAGTAGCAGTGCTTTGCTCACTCCTGCCCAGCTTGATATGACATACGCTGACAGCGCTATATAATACTGGGGTTGCTGTTGATTTCCTTCTCATTCCTTTTGTATGCTTTATTGTTACGTCGTTCATTCTTCATAGATATAGATATGTGTATATGTATATATATATATATATATATATATACACACATATATATATATATATTATATATCTGTACATACCTACATACATTTCCTATGTTGGGCACTGCTTAGACCCGCGCAAGCGCACTCAGACGCTTACTGGCACTTATATATGTTTACTGCTGCTTATTTGTGCTTACACATACTTACTAGTGCCTTATTCATTATGACAGTGCCACTTTGAATGACATTTAGTTAAATATCTCATGCGATAGTCTTATGTCGGTTTTACAGCAAAACGACATTCATTCCACATGGAAAATGATATGTGCTATTGTTTAGCTCGAACCGTGAATGCCTGTTCATTAGGCGGATGCTCTAAACACTACACTATTGAAGTTTATGTTGATTCCACATGTTTTTCTCTATTTGAATGATTTTGATATGTAAGCTATGCTCGGCGGAGGACAGCGACCTGCAAACACGCTGTGCTTTGCTTACACCTTCGATATTGCTGCAAGTCGGGAAAGTTCTAGGGACACGGCTCAACATTCCACTACGTGCTTGTGTGTTTACTACGTCAGTTTTATTTCACTGTTTGTGGACACTCTTGTATGCTTAGCATACATTTCAGTATCCACGGACACTGAATTACTGACTTACTATTAGAGGCGGGCTCTACTAATAAGCATAGTAGGTTGTGCAACTGTCGGGGCATGTTTACGCCTCCATAGAGCACTTGTACACACCCCCTGCACTCACACATGTTTCCTGTGCATGTCGAGGGTGTGGCGGCGTGCTCTCATACATATTTATGGTGCTGCTACATCATCTGTAGTGAGGATGCCAGGCGCAAGGCTAAAACCGTCCTTGCGCCGAGCTTCTTGAATCCCAGGGATTATGTTTTTAGAGCTTTAGAGTTTAAAAAAGGAAGATAGGAATAAATTTTCTCTCTCCACAACTTGAGAACAAGTCAAAGCAAACAAATAGTATAGGGTACAATATTAGTCAGGCCTATTTTCAATAGTAACTCTCAAGCAACCAGAAACTACAGTTATCTGGCATCTACCAATCTCCATGCGTGCCAGTTAACTGAGAGTTTACTGTGCTGTCATTCATCAAGAATTAGGATCAGAGATAGTTTGAAGTGATTTTACATACCTGGATTTTAAGAACATTGTTAAACCAGTTGTAATTTTTTTAAACCAAGAGATGTTGTGTTAAGCAATAATTGTATGGGGTTTAAAGGTAAATTTTGCCACTAAATTTGTAGTATAGTAATGGTGGTAGCAGGGTCTTCCACTTTTGATAAACTGATAGTAATGTCATGGGAAAATAAATGCATTTGTAACAGCCCATTCAAAAACAACATCAAACTGTATCTGGGTATACTGATTTTTCATCTGAAAAGATAATAAGGAAGATCTGGTTAAATGTGTGACATTTGTAAGTAAATCCACAACTTTCTTGGTGTTTTCAGGTATGTGACCCAAAACTCATTTGTTTTAGATGTTAATTTTAGTAAGAATAAAGAAAGGGTAAATTACAGTCTAAAATCTGCAGAATCCTACCTCCAGCAACAGATATTTACATGCTAAGAATTGTCACCTGATGTATATCAAAACTATTACTAATAAAAATCAGGCTATAAGGGTGCCAAGATAAACCAAAAAAAGACAAAACACTGTTTATCAATGAATTATAGAGTTTGAAAGGAATGTTTTCAGATAAAGGTGCAGATTCAATAAAACCTACACAATCTGCTAAAACCATGTTCATGTCGCTGTGCAATGCGCACAAAGTAGCACACCATTTTGTATTCAGCAAGCAGCTCTACACAGAGCGTAGAGCCATGCAAACACAGTAAACATCATGGCTTGCTAATTACAGCATAAGCAGCTAAATTGTATGCTAATCAGCCAATTCAAGATGAAGGAGCTATTCAACACGATATAAAGCAATGTGTACTCAGTGTAGGTTTTCCTTGCAAATTCCAAAACCTATTGGAATACAGCCACTGAAGGTACTCTACACAGAAACACTGTTAGGGGCTGCAGTTGCTGTTATACATTTGTATGTGCAACAGGCACAAGTCTATGCTGCTGCTACTGCAAATAAACCCCTGGCCAAGAAGAAAAAGGTTATTTAGATGCCTGATAACTTATCACAGTTTGTATGATGTGGAATTGCAGGGTGGATAGAAACACACTACAGGAACTCTGTAACTTCTCTCATCCACAGCTGAGAGCAAGGGCAAACTAAAGGGAACCAATACTTGTGGAGACTAAGGTATGTATAGCACTTAAGAGTTTTAGCTACAGGAACCTTTCAGAGGCAAATAAGGCATATGCTCAGGATATCACAGGTATCAACATCCAGGATCCTACATCAATTCCTGAATGTTCTGCTTCAGCATGCCACTGATTACATACAATTGTCCCTGTACACACATAGAAATACCAGGATGACTACACAACTGCAAGAGAAAAACTCTTGAAACCCAACTGATGATGTGGAAACACATTAATAGTACTTGGCTAACCAACCTCAAAAAACAGGAAAATGACAGTTTATAGAATCCAAGGAATAACACATAATTCATCTGTTATGAATGCTTCCCACACAATTTTTGCAAAGTGTGTACACATGTACAACTCAAAAGTAAATTTTATATCATTGCTAGGCACCTCTCACTGTGTCCAGCACTCCCCTGGTGGTGTCTAGGGGTCATCTTAGAAACATTACAGCCCTGTGCCACTGACAATATAGTACTTTACATTGTGATGGAATATGATAGATAATAACAATATAGTACTTTACATTGTGATGGAATATGATAGATAATAACAATATAGTACTTTACATTGTGATGGAATATGATAGATAATAACAATATAGTACTTTACATTGTGATGGAATATGATAGATAATAACAATATAGTACTTTACATTGTGATGGAATATGATAGATAATAACAATATAGTACTTTACATTGTGATGGAATATGATAGATAATAACAATATAGTACTTTACATTGTGATGGAATATGATAGATAATAACAATATAGTACTTTACATTGTGATGGAATATGATAGATAATAACAATATAGTACTTTGCATTGTGATGGAATATGATAGATAATAACAATATAGTACTTTACATTGTGATGGAATATGATAGATAATAACAATATAGTACTTTACATTGTGATGGAATATGATAGATAATAACAATATAGTACTTTACATTGTGATGGAATATGATAGATAATACTGCAACGCAACCAGTTTTAACAATAACACTTGTAATGACAGTTAATAAGGATGCATATCTGTGAAAGTCAATGCATGGCAAAAATGTCTATGCCAAGAGTGAAGCATAAGAAGTGCATACAGATAACAGTTTAATCCCCCAATGCATATAAATAACAGTTCTATTCATAACATGTGAACTTATCTAGCATGTACCTGAAAAACACAAGCATACTTTAGCAACATCAGAAGCCTTCTATGCAGATAAATCTAAAGGAATGTCAATCCTCTGTGTTATACAAACACACAAGTCCTGTCTCCTTCAAGTTCCCTTGCTACACATGCCTCTGACCACAATGAATATGCAAATGAGGTGTGAACTCATTAGAATTGCTGAATCCCAAACTTTTGGCTTCATGTATCACATGTAAACATAGTGTTGGCACTACCTCAGTGTTTGTTGCTAATGGATTGCAACTGTGAAAGGTTAGCAGGAGGGATAAGGAATACACAAAAATTCAGCCTCCCATACCTGCTGTGAGTGTGTCAGCCAGGATACACTTACAAAGTGTAGAAGTAATTGTATCAAGGTTCGAAATGGAAGTGAGCACACATTTATCAATTTCTGTTCACTAATATCCAAACTCCCCTGCCTTTGTTGAAAACTGTATATTATTGTCATTTAATATTCTCATACATCTTAAAGACAATGATATAAAATGTCTTACAGCATGCATATCGGAGATCACTGTTCAGATAAGGGAAGAGTGAACACAATACAAAGACAGGAAAGAGCTGCATTGCTGCAAACAATACTCATAAAGGATTGTGTAGCCAGTCATTGCACTAATTATGTAATTAATACATGTACAAACAACTGAGAGTGTACAAGTGTTGTATGTGTTGTTAATACTGTGGATGAAATGGGACTTGCTTGTATGCACAATGATTTGCATTCCTGCTGCAAAGCTGTTTCTGTGACAAAGAGGGATAGGGTACCCTTACTGTCTTTTGCAGGATCATTGGTGTGACAGTTCAAATCCAGACTTGTATAATGATCTTTAATGTGTACTAACATTTATTTTATAATGTTGTCTATTTGATTTTCTTAATACCACTATTTGGACACCGTGCAGCTTAACACAAACAAGGGAAAATGATAAATACAATAAATGTCATGTAATGTACTTCTATGATAAACAATACATAAACTACACCTATGAATCTTGTATGTGTGTAGCACATCTGGTAAGCACAGTGATCTACACAGTCTGCACTATCTATAAATCATGGTTCAAATCCCACATTTCTCTATTAAGCATGAAATATAATAAACACTGCTCACAAGGATAAAACAAGATGAACTTTGTCGCATTTGCACGTCACTTAACTTTACACAAACCTGGCCTAATGGCCCACACATGAAGTAGACAGGGTGCAGACATTGTTGATTTCAAAAAGGATACAGTGTTGGATCTTTTGCTTTCTATTGCACAAACCCAGTAAGCAGAGTTGCACAGCAGTTAGCAATACCCCCAACATCTGCAGGTGTAGAACACCTGCATAGAGGAAGCAAACAGTAGACAATTTCAAAATGGATACATTCTATCAAGTATGTTGGGCACCACACAAACATGCTTAGCGGTATTGTGTGGTGGTTAACACAGAGAAGATTTAAGATTTGTTTACCGGGAAAGTCAGGCTAGACACATTTTTCAGTGGAGGCTGGATATGAACATATCCAAGTGTTTTTCAACTATTCCTGTGGCAGCAGGTGAAAGTGTAGGGTGGCAATACAGATGATCCTGAGTTCTAATACAGCAAATTCCAAATATTTTTACTGTTGTTCCATTTTAATTTTTTTCATGTGAATTTTAATATAAAGTATTACACATTTCCAGTTTTATTAAGTGCTGTACACTCAATTTTAATAAATACACAAAAATGTAAACATAATTATAAATAACAATAAGTGTATATATACCAGTGGAGCTCATATGAATTATTTGTGCGACTGAGTTTATACTGACTATTATTAGGTTTCTGTAATTATAATTGTGTTCTCTGGCCTTGGATGCCCTTCAGACTTCAATAATACTCATATACACATGAATTTATAAACCAGGACCTTGATAGGTTAACCCTCAATCTAATGCCAAGTGTCAGATTAACCTGCCAATTTCAAAAAGTGCTTTCCTCTCTGTTTGACAAAATTACTTGCTGCTTAACATCTCGTAAACATGGTTGTCATCGTTGTTCGGTTTTGTGTACTACCAGTAAATGCAATAAAACGCAATGGAGGAAAATCACTTTGAACTATTGCTGTTTCCCTGGTGAGACATGTCTGGTGGTAGAAAGGAAGATGCCCAATTTAGGGCAAAGAGGTCGGGTGTCAAGAAGTCCAGAATCTTCATTGAAATCTTCGTAAAGTGCTACAGCCAGAGGCTGCTGTAGGCAGACTATAGCAGCTCTCAGTACAAATCTGAGGCATGGAATAGTCTTGCCAAGGCTGCTTCCAGTGCAACTGGCATTCCACGCACAGGAGAAGGGTATAGGCATCATTTTAATGACCTGAAAAGGGGTAAGTGGCATACACTCAACCAGTGGCTGGATGAGTTCAGGACTGCTGACATCCCACAGTTGTGTAAGTATACTGATACAAGAGAATTTATAGTACATAGAAAGCTGCATATAGGCAAGACTGGTATGCATAATCCTCTTCTATTGTTCTCTTCTCTTTATTCCACAGCCAGCCAAGAGATTATGATGACTAGAGATGCCCATGCTGAGTGTCTAGAGTGACTGAGGGAAGCAAGGGGTATGTATGTATCAGAACATAACTATTATTTTAGCCAAAGTATTGCTCTTCTATACAGTAGTAGCAAATTTAGCATGCATATCCTAAATGTAAAAGCAACCATGCATGCTTCATTCTATAGCACAAGCCAACTGTAGGAGTCAAGTGTAATACTGTAGTCAAACGTTGTGAGTTCAAATACTACAAGTAACAAATAAATATAAGTAAAATCCTTTAAAATATTCTAATTTAATTTCAACAGAAGTGGCATAAATGTCCTGCTGTTAACTTAATTTGTATAATTTAACCAAGTATATGTTCAATATATGCACATTGCAAGGATGACTTTGAGAAATCATTACTTATATTTTGTAGTTGTTAAGAAGCATACTTAAATGTAAAACTACAGATAAATATAAAATACTTTATTATTGTGATAATGCATTGTATGCCACATATGATGGTACTAATAATTTATTTTTTTCTCTTACTGCAACTCTTATTTCTCTTTTTTATTTTTCTTTGTGGTGTCAAAACATTTCCATGTCATCCATCTCTAACAAATCACAAAGTGATTTAAAGCACAGGTGAGGTAAGCCAACCCCTGTGGCTCAGCCTGCCCCTACTCCACTGGCTCCTGCATCAATGTCCAGCACACCTGGGACTCATCCTGACAGTGCTGCCTTTGCTGTCCCTGCACTACCTCAGCCCTCCACATCAGGTAGCACTACCCTGGCAGCTGGTGCTGTGGTACCTTCCTGGAGTACTGACAGATGTGGGAATTTTATCACCTGGTAGGAGTTGCCAGGCTTGGTGCATAGGGCTGTGCACACCACCACTGATGCATGCCTATGCCGAATGGAAAGGATGCTCGCTTTTATAGTCTGGAGGAGAAGACGTCAACCACTCTAACAGAGTAAAGGGACAGTGATGACAGTCCTGCAGGTGAGAACTAGATTCTCACTGTTGCCATGTTTGACAGGCATGGTTATCTGTTGTCCCCTCCCTAACCCCAATCATGCTATCCCCCAGCCTGTCATGTCCCTCACTGTCACTCTGTCTTGTCTTGTTTGTCCTGTTTGTTTGCATCTGCCTCCTCACCTATCCTACTTACCTGACCCAAAAGTACCTATGTCCTTTATCTAATATTCTTCTCTTACTGAAGTGTAAAAAAAAATGGGCACCTGTCCCACAAAAAAATACATATATCATCCCATACATAGCTCTTTACTTTGAACAAGTGTCTTCTTGACATACTTGATTTGGTCGGATTGGCTATACAACATGATTTCATTATTGTCACCCCTCTTTTGTTGAGGTGACAAGTCCAAATTCAGATAATATTCTGTACATATTTTCATTTTATACTATTGAAGAAATGGATAGCTGTGGTTATTTCCTAACTCCCTCCTGTACATTCCTATATTGCTTTCCCTTTGTTCTTCACCCTGCTTGCCCCTCATTTCATCACTTTCATATTTACCCCATTTTAACACCTTTAATCTGGTCAAAAAATAGAATCATATACCACATACATAAGCAAAAAAGAAAACAATGAAGCCTTTCACTTTTTGTCTGCTGTGTTTGTATGGAGTTTGCCATCATGCAACAATGCTGAGCAATGGTGAACAGCTCTTCAATGATATGTTTACCTCCACTCAATGCTGCTTAAACAAGCTGTGCTAAGGTAACACACAGTGACTGTGAAATAAAGACTTATGTAATTTATTATAAATACATATTTAAAACTATTAGACACACCTGGATTCGAACCCTGAATCATCTGGGCTCAAAAGGAACACTGCTGCCATAGAATAACTTAGGCAGTAAGTATGTTTCCTACACTCAGTACCATCCAGAATTTTATCAGTGAAGCAGAGGCTTGTGTCTGTGCATCGCTTAACTCTGCGCAAATGGGGAAAGCAGTATAAATGCATATCTAGCATGTGCAAGTACTTTGCCATCAATAGCACAAACCACGTGCTCGGTGGTGCGCTATGGAAATTTTACAACAGCATGAATTATTGATGTTTACTGCCCATTTAATCTTCATCCCATGAAAATACATGCAAATATACAAACAAAGGGAAGGCACCTTTTAAGGAAAGAACATATATTTACACTGTAGACATGTGCTACCTTAACCCATGCACTTGAAATGTGCTCTCTCAGTACTTGTTCCCAACTATATCAACTACACTACAGAAATAAATAAAAATGCTTTGTTATATACCATGGGCATATTTTACTAACAATACACACTCATATTTTCCAATATTTGTAGCAATGTGGACAGCTGTGTGCATAGAATTTGCAAAGCTGCTTATTAAGTTAGACATGCACATTGGAAATGCAACTGCAAATGCTACACTTTGCATAATCATCAATCTGGTAACATGCAGATTTTTATTATCTTGACAGTTGTATATGACTAGCCATCCATTTCATGGGCCTCCCAACATCTTGTGTCAAACATCCAGTGCTAATTTCATCCACAATAAATTGGCCTACAGAATTCTAAAATTCAGCCTTTTGCTTTGGCACAAGTATTAAATACGGAGTTCTGTAGTCAGTGTACTTATGTAGGGGTTCTAATCTCACTGCATTCAATGGGGGTGTACGTGTCTGTCTAGTAAAAAGAGCATTGTTATGTATCCTGCAGTCATCAGTACAGTTCCATGGAGTACCAATATTTTGACAGTTGTACATGTGTAGAGATCCATTTCATGTAGGCCTGCCAACATATTCTTAAAAAACATCCAATGCCAATGACATCCACAATAAATTGTTCTGCAGCAGTGTAAAAGTCAAACTTCTGCTGTGGTACTTGCATTAAGTATTGAGTTCTCTAATTGATGTACTAATTGATACACCCAGGGGTGGTAGTCTCACTGCAGTCAACTGGTGTGTGTGTGTGTGTGTGTGTGTGTGTGTGTGTGTGTGTGTGTGTGTGTGTGTGTGTGTGTGTGTGTGTGTGTGTGTGTGTGTGTGTGTGTGGTCAGAAGAGTGCAACTGTGCATCCTTTGGTCATCAGTACAATCCCATGGAGTACTGATATTTTGAAAGTTGTACATGCCTACACATCCATCTACTGTCAAACATCCAGTGGTGATGTCATCCAATATGAATTGTCCTGCAGCATTGAAAAACCCAGACGTGTTATGGTGCTTAGGTTAAGTATTGCACTTTGTAAATAGGTAGATAGGAGTTCTATACTCACTACAGTTAATTAGTATGTCTATGTGTGTTCATCTGAGAGAGCATTTTACAACAGAATGTCAGACAGTTGTTGTGTCTTTTGACTTTTTCCAGTTAGGGGTCGCCACAGCAGAACTCCGGTCCGCTAATGATTGGTAGTTGATTTTTACGTGCCGAGTTACCAGCCCTGACACACAACCTTCAACGAAGGTACGCCCATTCATGTATTTCTCCACGCAGAAGATGCTCTAGCTGAGAATCGAACCGGACAGCGTCTGACTGTGAGGTGACAATGCTACCCCAGCACCACCGCTGCAGACCACAGAATGTCAGACAGTGTTATTACTATTTTCTACTCACTAGACACTGCTGGTGTAATCACCTACAAAGTGTTGTCGGACACTCTAAAAGCCAAATACTGTGCTTTGTAAATAGATTAAGTAGGAGTTCTATTCTCACTACAGTCAATTGGTATGTATGTATGTGTGTTCACTTGATTGACACTCAAGAGAGCATTTTACAACAGCATTTGTTTCCTGTGTTACTCACTGAACACACATCAGTGAACTGCAGAAGCATAGTGTGAGGATTGCAGTAAGTACATGGTGATAGAGATGAGAGTTACTGCCATAGCATCCCTGATTGGACATATGTCACATGAAACAGTGGTATGACATTCACTGTCTGAGGTTCTCACAGTGACATGCCAATAATGGGCCACTGTTCATAGCTGCAGTCACAAGTCTTCTACACTTTGTACAGATGTCATGCAGTATATATGCATGTGTTGTGCTCCCTCTGCAAATGTATACCATCTGTTGTGTTGGATTGATGGTCATATCTATGCATGATGTTGTAAGTAATCCTGAATGCTGTTGAATATTACTAAGCCATATCTGTGTTAAAACTGCAACACCACAGGCTGTATGGGTTTGGAGGTCCCGGCAGAACCTCCTGTCCCACTTCAGCTGGCCATGGCACTGGGCACCAGCACATCTGGGGCCTAGCCTTGGACCTCCACCTCTGTTGGCTCTGCACCACCTTCTGGTGGAACCAACACTGAGGATGGGGATTGTCCACCCGGGAACAGGTCCAAACAGGAGCTTGTCCACTGTCGTACAGTTCCGGACATAGTGCATAGGGGGCTCAATAAGGGGTTTTGAGGCCAGATATGCCAGCTCGAGGGCAGAGTGTCACATTTAGAGGGTGAGCCTGCCCCTCCTAGACAGCCCCCAGCACAGCCACCTTTGCGGCTGTTTTGGTGCAGTGGTGGCTGCCCATGGCTGGGAACCTTCATCCCACTGTTTCCATCTGGGGGCTCATGGGCTTGTGACTGCTGAACAACCCTCCCTGTCCAAGGTGTATCCCCCACATATCATATACCGATCCTGTATGCTGTCTTGTCTGTCATCCTACCCAACCTATCCTCCACGAGCATACCTACTCTCCTTCCCCCTCATCCCACTCTCTCCCTACAGAAACAAAAGGCCACACAGTTCCTAGAACAACATTTGCCCCATACATAGCTGTCCTTTTCACACACGTGTCCACTGGACACGTGTAACCTTTTTAATATGCATCACAACATACTCCAGTTGTCCTCACCCCTGTCTCTCAGGCACACGATCCTGGTATGCACATGACTCCTAAAGGTTCCAGGTACACGTGACGCAGATTACCCCATTGTACACACAACACTACTGGTCCCTCTACGGTTACCCCATTTACCTTTTTCATGATGATGTCACACACAGCACCTTGCAAGACTACTGTTCTCGCATAATGATTGGACAGGAACTGTTGTGTTAATGTAAATAAAATGCACAGAGTGATGTATTTGGCCAATGTACAAACGTTTGCGTGTATTAATGACACATGTCTGTCTGAGGGAGTCTTGATATTACATAGGACAACACCACTACATAATACAGGCATTGCTGGTCTTTCCCTTTTTATTCCTTTTTAATGTTTTGTTGTCACATGGGATGTTCTTGATATATCTATATATATATATATATATATATATATTTACTATATCTGGACATACACACACATACATCTACATGATGGAATACATTTCTATACTGTTGAATGACTGTGCTGGATGTTTGTGATAACATCCGATGTCTGTATATCTGCCATGGCTTAGTGGTAAATCACATTGGCTGTGTGTGCAGTGTCCTGGTTTTGAGCCTTGCAAAGGCCGTTTATTTTGTTGTTGGGCAGAACAAAGTCGTTGGATATGGAGTGATTAAGGCATATTTAAAGCAGGTGTGCATGGGTTTGTTCAGAGCTAAGCAATGCTAACCTCCAGTTACAGTTTCTTACACTCAGTTAGCCTCTACATTGCTTCACCAGTGTGATACTCACATGCCAGCGGCCAAACAGGCTTACACCCGCTTGCTCCTGCACTTGCAAATGCACTGCATTTGGTGTTTGCATCTGACACTACACCCCTGGGTGGGAGTGAGGACTATGATATTACCTTGTGATACCTATTACATCAGATTACATGACTACAGTATTGGGAATGGCTGCCCATTAGGCAAAAGCATGCTGTTTGACTGTACGGAAACCGCGGCCTGTCCAGAGTTTGATTCATATCATTGGTGTGTTCCTCTTACAGTCTGCACCTGTCTGGCTAATACATGGGAACTGACACTCTTCAATACAAACAAGTAATTGGGTTTTGGAACCCACATTCTTCAGCCGAGTCATTCCACTGCATACCTATTAATTCTATCATCTTTCTAAGGTTGTAAGTGGAATATGTGCTTTCTGTCCCTATCAGACCTCTCAAACGATTGGGGACAAATATCAACTGAATCAGGGACACGTCATGACAACATCAGGGACACATTTAAAATATTAGTGCTATTAACCTGACAAATTGACAGACTCAGAGCACATGAATTAATACACATTTTCTGAGGTAAATAATGTTTATAACTCTTAATTGTTGTCATTATTCATTACATGTAATTCACCACCTTTCCTCCAAAAATCACTAGTTTTAGGAGGGATTAAGTGGGACAGAGCTAGAATTTGAGTCAAAATCAGGGATGTCCCTGGAAATCGGGGACAGTTCAGAGGTATGGTCCCTATTTGTTCCCCCAATGGTTTATGTCCTGTCCAGTGGATTTGCTCTTAGGGGTTGAGAGGTATGGGTGTAAGCTATGCCCATTTCAGAATATTACTTACATCCCCGGGGTGGTCCTAATATGACTGCGCCAGCCAACACCTGCATGCCTAGGCCCATAATTGCATACCCATAGTTTCCCCACCTGCTATTCCTCTACAGCACTCATCCTTACTGTGGGTGCAGGTAGGGTATAAACACACCACTACACACTGCCCACTCTCCGCGTGTCAAGACACATGTCGTGCATTGTGTCGACCCATGGATTATCAGGCTTGCACAACCTACCGGTCCATGTACGTCTACAGCCTGGTTTGATGAAACATTAAAGGGACTGACTCCAATGATCATTAATTTTTGGGTGTCCCACAAGGGACATTGATGTGTTTGTTTCAATATTAGACCTGGCAGGTCTCTCCCACTGGTAGTATCCTGCCGGTGGTCTGGGAAGCTGTGGTGTGTTTACTTTTATTGTGTGTCTGTATGTCTCATCAGCCTAGCTGGGGGGAGGGGTTTGATGCTACGTGTTACATTACATATTTATTGGACCCCTCACTCCCATATGCACGGCCTGTGAAAATATGTAATTCATAACTGCTGTATCATATCCTAGCTATATACATGTATGTATATACATTACTATATACAGATATATCTGTATATGTATGCAAACATGTATATATTTATATACTGCTGTCTATATATATATATATATATATATATATATATATATATATATATATATATATATATATATATATATATCTAACAGCATATGGGTCTATGGGTGTCTGCATATGTATATATCTATATGTGGGTATGTATATGTATTCTGACTCTGCATGTATACATTTGTACTAAAGAGAGGGAGAGGTTTATCTCTGTGTCACTATGGGTAGATATACACACACACATACCTCTACATATATACATCTACATCTGGTTATTCCGTTCCTTGCCATATAGATTACACATTGCTGCAGTGGGACTCATACTGGGTGTGGCTACTCATTGGGCAATGCCTCTGCCCAATGAACACATTTGTTTACATCCCTGGGGCTGTCCATATAGGCCCACATCAGCCAACATCTGCACACCTAGACCCATAAGTAGCTACCCATAGTTCCCCCACGAGCACCTCCTCTACAGAACCCATCCTTACTCTGTGTCCGGGTCGGTTATGAACACAACACTACACGCTGCCCACTTCTTGGGACCCACTCCCCACTTCTTACAACTGTCCATGTCATACACCCATAGGTCATCAGGCTTTTCCACACTTGTATTCCGGGTATGTATACACCCCAGCCAGAATGTTTGGTGTATCACCTTCTTTTGGTCTTGTCAACTTTTGGGGTGTCCCGCATGGGACGCTCCTGTCTGTGTTCCAAGATTAGATTTCATGGGTGCACTGTGTACCCCCCTGGTTGTATCCTGCCTGTGATCTGGGGAGCGGTGGACTATTTGGACTATTTATTGTTTGTGTGTATCTTTCCTGTGTCTGGCTGGGGCGGTGGAAGGTCATGCTGTGTTTCATGTTTCATGTGCTTGCCCCTCACTTCCATTGGCATAGCCTGTGAACATATGTCATTCTTGTCTGCTCTTTTCCTATCATAGCTGTATATCTGTGTATATCTACACACACACACACACACACACACACACACACACACATATATATATATATATATATATATATATGTATACACATATATATATATGTATATGTCTGCAACTATAGATATATATATATATATATATATATATATATATATATATATAGTTATCCTATTCATGAAAGTTCATTTCATCTAAAGTTCATTCCATGAAGTTCATTACATCGAAAAGCATTTGCCCCTTCCCCAATGTTGTGCCACGACCCTGGGTTGATATATATAGTTAGGGGGTGGGGGGCACAGCCTCCACATTGGGGGTGTGGGGGTGAAGCCCCCACCTAAAATGCTTTTCATGTAATGAACTTTCGACGAATGAACTTTAGATGAAATCAACTGAAATATGATATATATATATATATATATATATATATATATATATATATATATATATATATATATATATATATATATATATATATATATATAAAATATATATATATATATATATATATATATATATATATATATATAGATATATATATATAGATATATGTGTGTCTGTAAAGCAATGCATACCACACGCAAACGCACTTACACACGCTTACTGGTGATTATATAAGCTTAAACCTGCATACTAGTGCCTTATTCATTATGACACTGACACTTCACTCCAGTTCACTTTTAATTGTTATTTTGCAGGCTATACAGAGGACAGATGTTGAAATATGTTCGTGTACAGATTACCGATGGTAAATGGTATGTGATGCAGTGGGATTCGAAACAGGAATGTCTGTTCATTAGGTGGTTGCTCTAACCAATACAATATTGCTGTCCTGCTTTATTTGCATATATACCCATATACCCATGACTCCTGGTTCCCCAAACACCCACTCCAACGTCTCCCTAACCCTGCAGTCATCCATTTTCCAGTTGGATTTGCAGTGTATCCACACCACTACACACTGGCTACTCCCTACTCCTGTAGACCTATCCTATTGGTTGACTCACTCCATGTATCCTCAGAATTCCCAAACTTTTAGTCCACAAACATTGGTGACATGAGCGACCAAAAGGACACTATTCGCAATTTTTGGGTTGTCCCACATGGGACACGCATGTCTTTATGTCAAGATTAGACTCTATACTACATTACATCCTTACTCCTGTTAACATGACACTACAATAAATGAATAAGTATGACTATGTGGTAACGCACACATTACATATGAGAGTCTAATCATGTACGTGTTCGGCGTATTTCTTTTACAAATAGACCGATTTAGTAATTGGCATTGCCGTAGCAGGCAGATCACAGGAATGATTCCATGTGTGAGAAAGTCCTCACATTTGATTTTTTCAGCACAGCACTGACTTCGGACATTTTACACACTTCTGCATTTTAGCAGTTTTGTCCCTTCCCCTCTTATGCACAACCTATTATTCTATCTACTGTTGAGGTTTGTAAGGGCACATTTATGTTATTTATGTCTGCAAATGGAATTAATGTGTTACAGAGAATGTACTTCTACATAGAGATGTCTGCATGTGTGTATGCATATATACTTATAACGAACTCAATGACCGCCACAAGGTGGCCCAATTAGAACAAGCCCATCCAACCCTGGCACGTTTGGATCCATAATTTCATACCCATAGTTCCTCCACCCCACCCGAGTTCAACATATACGCATACCATCTATTGTCCAGTTGCTATCGCAGCCATGACAAACCTCCACACATTGCCCTCTCCAGACTGTTAGGAGCCCTACACGTATGTTGTCCCATCCCATGTATTCAAAGGCTCTCCCACCATTTAGTCCTTTAACATACCTGCCCTTGCTTGTGTAATGGTCGGATGGCCAAACATTCTCCTCTGATTGTAAAGTAGACTTAGCAGATCAACAATGTTACTCCCCCTGGTAATATCCTGCCTGTACTGTGAGTAGCACTGCTTTGCTCACTCCTGCCCAGCTTGATATGACATACGCTGACAGCGCTATATAATACTGGGGTTGCTGTTAATTTCCTTCTCATTCCTTTTGTATGCTTTATTGTTACGTCGTTCTTTCTTCATAGATATAGATATGTGTATGTATATATATATATATGTATATATATATATATATACATATATATATATATATATATATATTTATATATATATATGTATATATATATATATATATATATATATACATATATATATATATATATATATATATATATGTATATATATATATATATATATGTATATATATATATATATATATATATTATATATCTGTACATACCTATATACATTTCCTATGTTGGGCACTGCTTAGACCCGCGCAAGCGCACTCAGACGTACTTACTGGTACTTATATATGTTTACTGCTGCTTATTTGTGCTTACACCTACTTACTAGTTAGTGCCTTATTCATTATGACAGTGCCACTTTGATTGAATGACATTTAGTTAAATATCTCATGCGATAGTCTTATGTCAGTTTTACAGCAAAACGACATTCATTCCACATGGAAAATGATATGTGCTATAGTTGAGCTCGAACCGTGAATGCCTGTTCATTACGCGGATGCTCTAAACACTACACTATTGATGTTTATGTTGATTCCACATGTTTTTCTCTATTTGAATGATTTTGATGTGTAAGCTACACTCGGCGGAGGACAGCGACCCACAAACACGCTGTGCTTTGCTTACACCTTCGATATTGCAGCAATTCGGGAAAGTTCTAGGGACACGGTTCAACATTCCACTACGTGCTTGTGTGTTTACTACGTCAGTTTTATTTCACTGTTTGTGGACACTCTTGTATGCTTAGCATACATTTCAGTATCCACGGACACTGAATTACTGACTTACTATTAGAGGCGGGCTCTACTAATAAGCATAGTAGGTTGGGCAACTGTCGGGGCATGTTTTCGCCTCCGTAGAGCACTTGTACACACCCCCTGCACTCACACACGTTTCCTGTGCATGTCGAGGGTGAGGCGGCGTGCTCTCATACACATTTATGGTGCTGCTGCACCATCTGTAGTGAGGATGCCAGGTGCAAGGCTAAAACCGTCCCTGCGCCAAGCTTCTTGAATCCCAGGGATTATATTTTTTTGAGCTTTAGAGTTTTAAAAAGGAAGATAGGAATAAATTTCCTCTCTCTACAACCACAGAACAAGTCAAATCAAACAAATAGTATAGGGTACAATATTAGCCAGGCCTATTTTCAATAGTAACTCTCAAGCAACCAGAAACTACAGTTATCTGGCATCTACCAATCTCCATGGGTGCCAGTTAATTGAGAGTTTACTGTACTGTCATTCATCAAGAATTACGATTAGAGATAGTTTGAAGTGATTTTACATACCTGGATTTTAAGAACATTGTTAAACCAGTTGTAATTTTTTAAACCAAGAGATGTTGTGTTAAGCAATAATTGTATGGGGTTTAAAGGTACATTTTGCCACTAAATTTGTAGTATAGTAATGGTGGTAGCAGGGTCTTCCACTTTTGATAAACTGATAGTAATGTCATGGGAAAATGAATGCATTTGTAACAGCCCATTCAAAAGCAACATCGAACTGTATCTGGGTATACTGATTTTTCATCTGAAAAGATAATAAGGAAGATCCGGTTAAATGTGTGACACTTGTAAGTAAATCCACAACTTTCTTGGTGTTTTCAGGTATGTGACCCAAAACTCAGATTACATTTTTTTAGATGTTAATATTAGTAAGAATAAAGAAAGGGCAAATTACAGTCTAAAATCTGCAGAATCCTACCTCCAGCAATAGATATTTACATGCTAAGAATTGTCACCTGATGCATATCAGACCTATTACTAATAAAAATCAGGCTATAAGGGTGCCAAGATAAACCAAAAAAAAGACAAAACACTGTTTATCAATGAATTATAGAGTTTGAAAGGAATGTTTTCAGATAAAGGTGCAGATTCAATAAAACCTACACAATCTGCTAAAACCATGTTCATGTCGCTGTGCAATGCGCACAAAGTAGCACACCATTTTGTATTCAGCAAGCAGCTCTACACAGAGCGTAGAGCCATGCAAACACAGTAAACATCGTGGCTTGCTAATTAAAGCATAAACAGCTAAATTGTATGCTAATCAGCCAATTCAAGATGAAGGAGCTATTCAACATGATATAAAGCAATTGTGTACTCAGTGTAGGTTTTCCTTGCAAATTCCAAAACCTATTGGAATATAGCCACTGAAGGTACTCTACACAGAAACACTGTTAGGGGCTGCAGTTGCTGTTATACATTTGTATGTGCAACAGGCACAAGTCTATGCTGCTGCTACTGCAAATAAACCCCTGGCCAAGAAGAAAAAGGTTATTTAGATGCCTGATAACTTAACACAGTTTGTATGATGTGGAATTGCAGGGTGGATAGAAACACACTACAGGAACTCTGTAACTTCTCTCATCCACAACTGAGAGCAAGGGCAAACTAAAGGAAACCAATACTTGTGGAGACTAAGGTATGTGTAGCACTTAAGAGTTTTAGCTACAGGAACCGTTCAGAGGCAAATGAGGCATATGCTCAGGATATCACAGGTATCAGCATCCAGGATCCTACATCAATTCCTGAATGTTCTGCTTCAGCATGCCACTGATTACATACAATTGTCCCTGTACACACATAGAAATACCAGGATGACTACTCAACTGCAAGAGAAAAACTCTTGAAACCCAACTGATGATGTGGAAACACATTAATAGTACTTGGCTAACCAACCTCAAAAAACAGGAAAATGACAGTTTGTAGAATCCAAGGAATAACACATAATTCATCTGTTATGAATGCTTCCCACACAATTTTTGAAAAGTGTGTACACATGTACAACTCAAAAGTAAATTTTATATAATTGCTAGGCACCTCTCACTGTGCCCAGCACTCCCCTGGTGGTGTCTAGGGGTCATCTTAGAAACATTACATCCATGTGCTACTGACAATATAGTACTTTACATTGTGATGGAATATGATAGATAATAACAATATAGTACTTTACATTGTGATGGAATATGATAGATAATAACAATATAGTACTTTACATTGTGATGGAATATGATAGATAATAACAATATAGTACTTTACATTGTGATGGAATATAATAGATAATAACAATATAGTACTTTACATTGTGATGGAATATGATAGATAATAACAATATAGTACTTTACATTGTGATGGAATATGATAGATAATAACAATATAGTACTTTACATTGTGATGGAATATGATAGATAATAACAATATAGTACTTTACATTGTGATGGAATATGATAGATAATAACAATATAGTACTTTACATTGTGATGGAATATGATAGATAATAACAATATAGTACTTTACATTGTGATGGAATATGATAGATAATAACAATATAGTACTTTACATTGTGATGGAATATGATAGATAATAACAGTATAGTACTTTACATTGTGATGGAATATGATAGATAATAACAATATAGTACTTTACATTGTGATGGAATATGATAGATAATAACAATATAGTACTTTACATTGTGATGGAATATGATAGATAATACCGCAAGGTAACCAGTTTTAACAATAACACTTGTAATGACAGTTAATAAGGATGCATATCTGTGAAAGTCAATGCATGGCAAAAATGTCTATGCCAAGAGTGAAGCATAAGAAGTGCATACAGATAACAGTTTAATCCCCCAATGCATATAAATAGCAGTTCTATTCATAACGTGAACTTATCTAGCATGTACCTGAAAAACACAAGCATACTTTAGCAACATCAGAAGCCTTCTATGCAGATAAATCTAAAGGAATGTCAATCCTTTGTGTTATACAAATGCACAAGTCCTGTCTCCTTCAAGTTCCCTTGCTACACATGCCTCTGACCACAATGAAGATGCAAATGAGGTGTGAACTCATTAGAATTGCTGAATCCCAAACTTTTGGCTTCATGTATCACATGTAAACATAGTGTTGGCACTACCTCAGTGTTTGTTGCTAATGGATTGCAACTGTGAAAGGTTAGCAGGAGGGATAAGGAATACACAAAAATTCAGCCTCCCATACCTGCAGTGGGTGTGTCAGCCAGGATACACTTACAAAGTGTAGAAGTAATTGTATCAAGGTTCGAAATGGAAGTGAGCACACATTTATCAATTTCTGTTCACTAATATCCAAACTCCCCTGCCTTTGTTGAAAACTGTATATTATTGTCATTTAATATTCTCATACATCTTAAAGACAATGATATAAAATGTCTTACAGCATGCATATCGGAGATCACTGTTCAGATAAGGGAAGAGTGAACACAATACAAAGACAGGAAAGAGCTGCATTGCTGCAAACAATACTCATAAAGGATTGTGTAGCCAGTCATTGCACTAATTATGTAATTAATACATGTACAAACAACTGAAAGTGTACAAGTGTTATATGTGTTGTTAATACTGTGGATTAAATGGGACTTGCTTGTATGCACAATGATTTGCATTCCTGCTGCAAAGCTGTTTCTGTGACAAAGAGGGATAGGGTACCCTTACTGTCTTTTGCAGGTTCATTGGTGTGACAGTTCAAATCCAGACTTGTATAATGATCTTTAATGTGTACTAACATTTATTTTATAATGTTGTCTATTTGATTTTCTTAATACCACTATTTGGACACCGTGCAGCTTAACACAAACAAGGGAAAATGATAAATACAATAAATGTCATGTAATGTACTTCTCTGATAAACAATACATAAACTACACCTATGAATCTTGTATATGTGTAGCACATCTGGTAAGCACAGTGATCTACACAGTCTGCACTATCTATAAATCATGGTTCAAATCCCACATTTGTCTATTAAGCATGAAATATAATAAACACTGCTCACAAGGATAAAACAAGATGAACTTTGTCGCATTTGCACGTCACTTAACTTTATACAAACCTGGCCTAATGGCCCACACATGAAGTAGACAGGGTGCAGACATTGTTGATTTCAAAAAGGATACAGTGTTGGATCTTTTGCTTTCTATTGCGCAAACCCAGTAAGCAGAGTTGCACAGCAGTTAGCAATACCCCCAACATCTGCAGGTGTAGAACACCTGCATAGAGGAAGCAAACAGTAGACAATTTCAAAATGGATACATTCTATCAAGTATGTTGGGCACCACACAAACATGCTTAGCGGTATTGTGTGGTGGTTAACACGCAGAAGATTTAACATTTGTTTACCGGGAAAGTCAGGCTAGACACATTTTTCAGTGGAGGCTGGATATGAACATATCCAAGTGTTTTTCAACTATTCCTGTGGCAGCAGGTGAAAGTGTAGGGTGGCAATACAGATGATCCTGAGTTCTAATACAGCAAATTCCAAATATTTTTACTGTTGTTCCATTTTAATTTTTTTCATGTGAATTTTAACATAAAGTATTACACATTTCCAGTTTTATTAAGTGCTGTACACTCAATTTTAATAAATACACAAAAATGTAAACATAATTATAAATAACAATAAGTGTATATATACCAGTGGAGCTCATATGAATTATTTGTGTGACTGAGTTTATACTGACTATTATTAGGTTTCTATAATTATAATTGTGTTCTCTGGCCTTGGATGCCCTTCAGACTTCAATAATACTCATATACACATGAATTTATAAACCAGGACCTTGATAGGTTAACCCTCAATCTAATGCCAAGTGTCAGATTAACCTGCCAATTTCAAAAAGTGCTTTCCACTCTGTTTGACAAAATTACTTGCTGCTTAACATCTCGTAAACATGGTTGTCATCATTGTTCGGTTTTGTGTACTACCAGTAAATGCAATAAAACGCAATGGAGGAAAATCACTTTGAACTATTGCTATTTCCCTGGTGAGACATGTCTGGTGGTAGAAAGGAAGATGCCCAATTTAGGGCAAAGAGGTCAGGTGTCAAGAAGTCCAGAATCTTCACTGGAATCTTCGTAAAGTGCTGCAGCCAGAGGCTGCTGTAGGCAGACTATAGCAGCTCTCAGTACAAATCTGAGGCATGGAATAGTCTTGCCAAGGCTGCTTCCAGTGCAACTGGCATTCCACACACAGGAGAAGGGTATAGGCATCATTTTAATGACCTGAAAAGGGGTAAATGGCATACATTCAACCAGTGTCTGGATGAGTTCAGGACTGCTGACATCCCACAGTTGTGTAAGTATACTGATACAAGAGAATTTATAGTACATAGAAAGCTGCATATAGGCAAGACTGGTATGCATAATCCTCTTCTATTGTTCTCTTCTCTTTATTCCACAGCCAGCCAAGAGATTATGATGACTAGAGATGCCCATGCTGAGTGTCTAGAGTGACTGAGGGAAGCAAGGGGTATGTATGCAGCAGAAAGTACAGTTTTGTACCTACCATAAATGTAGATGTCCGATAGATATGCAACTGCAGTTATAACATATGGGTTGTCCTGCCTCAGGCAGCCCTTGGTCGGCCGGATTCCAAAGTCTGGGTCTGACGTTGGCTGATGTCGCATTTCTCTCCGACGTCAGAGCGGCTGGAGTATATAAGCATCAGCCGACGCCATTTTCTTCAGTGTTTCTTGCCCCAGATGCCAGGTGCCCTCCAAGAAAGGCTGTAATCAAATTGGAAGACAAAAACAGGATTCCAGACAAATAAGTAAGCAATAAACAGATACACCATAACAGATATCCCCAGCTAAGAGAAATAGGGATAGGAGTGGACCCTAGGCATAGAGGGGTATGGAGGGAGGGAAAATCCAACTGCAGTTGCATATCTATCGGACATCTACATTTATGGTAGGTACAAAACTGTACTATGTCCTTCAAGAATGCAACTGCAGTCATAACATATGGGTAGAATACCATAGCTTAGCTGGGGGAGGAGGAATGCTCTAGGAAAAAGATGGTGTGGCAATCAAACCCTGCAGGACTGCCGAAGCAAAGCCTGCTCTGGATCTGGAGTATAGAGGGAGATTGTAGTGTTTGGAGAATGTATGCACGGAGCTCCATGTAGCAGCTTCTAGAATGTCCTTTGTAGGCACCCCTCTTAAGAATGCTGTAGAGGTGGCTGTAGCTCTGGTGGAATGTGGTCTGACATTGGCTTGTACAGTCTTCCCATGAAAGGAATAACAGAATCTGATGCAATGTCCAATCCATTTTGAAATAGTCTGTTTTGAAATTGCTTTTCCTTGGACTGCAGGGGCGTAAGCTACAAAAAGTTGTTCAGACTTCCTACTGGTCTTGGTTCTGTCCAGGTAGTATCGAAGTTGTCTGTGAATGTCCAAGGTATGTAACAGTCTTTCCCCTTTGTTCTCAGGATTGGGGAAGAAAGCAGGCAAATGAATAGCTTGATTTAAAGAAACCCTAGATACCACCTTTGGCATAAAAGTAGGGTTGGTCCTTAATGAGACCCTGTCTCTGTGAAAGATTATGAACGGTGGTATTGCCATTAGGGCCTGTAGTTCCGAAACCCTTCTTGCTGAGGTAATTGCCAACAGGAAAGCTGTCTTCCATGAGAGAAATTGTAAGTCGACTGAAGCTGCTGGCTCAAATGGAGGGAGAGTCAGTTTTTCTAGGACAAAGTTGAGGTCCCAGGCTGGCACTGGGGCCTTTCTTGGTGGCTTAATGTTCTTGATTCCCCTGAGGAATTGCCTTAGCAAAGGATGTGAAAAGACAGGTGGATCAGTGTTATATCTAGCTGAAATAGCTGAAGCATGTATCTTTATGGAAGAATATGAGAGTCCATTCTGTATATTCCAGGATGAGTGGGATGTTCAATAATGATGCATCATGTCCCTTGCTGGTATTCCAAATGCTGAATCTCTTCCATTTTGCTAAGTAAACCTTTCTGGTGGATGGTCTTCGAGCCTCTGTTAATATCCGCTGAACTTCCTTGGAGAGAGATAGAGTGAGGTTATTCATGGGATCTCCCAGGCTGTTAGCTGCAGTGTCTGAAGGTTTGGATGCACTGTTTTGAAGTTGTGTTGAGTCAAAAGTAGGGGCCATTGGGGAAGGGCCCACTTCTTGGTGTGACATATGCTCCGTAGTAGTGGATACCAGTGTTGTCTTGGCCAGTCTGGAGCTATTAGGATCCCCTTGGGTCTCTCTGCTTTGATCTTTAGTAATACTGAGGTCATCAGTGGCAGAGGTGGGAATGCATAGATTTTCAGGAAATTCCAGTTGAATGAGAGAGCATCTATTTTCCAAGCTTGTGGATGGTATGTCCTTGAGCAGAATTTTTGTAGATGATGGTTGAGGTGAGAGGCAAATAGGTCTACTTCTGGCCTGCCCCATGTCGAAGTGAGTTGTGTGAAGATCTTCGGATGTAACCTCCACTCGTGTGGATCTGTGAAATTCCTGCTTAGGCTGTCCGCCAGCACATTGTCTTTGCCTGGAACAAACTGGGATTGTAACTGTATGTTTAGGCTCAGTGATTTTTCCCAAAGATTCATTGTCAGTCTGCAAAGGGGGTAAGAATGGGTGCCCCTTGCTTGTTTATATACCACATCACAGTGGTGTTGTCTGTCCGTATCAGTAAATGGCCTTGCTGAAGTTGTTGTCGAATGGCCTCGATGCCATGCATCACTGCCAGCATTTCCTTTGGTTTATATGCAGATGTGTTTCCTTTGGAGACCATTGTCCTTGTATACATCTGCCTTCCATGTGCCCCCATCCAAGGTCTGAGGCGTCTGTGGTCATGGTCTGTGTTATCTGTGGTTTTTTGAATGACATACCTGTGTTTGCCTGGCTTACCGAGGCCCACCATAGGAATTCCTTTTGTAGGCATGGAATGAGCGGTATGGTTGTCTCTAAATTGTTGCTGTGCTGAGACCATAGGCTTTTTAGGTACCATTGAAGCTTTCTCATGTGTAGTCTTGCTAATGGAACCAGGAGAATGCAGGATGCCATGTACCCAGGGCCTGTAGGAATCTCCTTGCAGTCATCTGGGTGAGTTTTGCCAAACCTTTGAAATAATGAGTTAACTTCTCTTGCTTGTTTTCTGTCAGGTAAGCCATTTGAGAGGCTGTGTCTAGTTTGGCTCCTAAGAAGGTTATTTGCTGGGATGGTTGAAGTCTTGACTTTTGGAAGTTGACTGTGTATCCCAGAGCCTGAAGTAATCGTATGACATAGTTCAAGTTTTTTGTCAACATCAATTTGTCGTCCGCTTGTATGAGGCAGTCATCCAGGTATGGGTAAATTTGGATCCCCTTGAGCCTGCAATGAGCAATTACTGAAGCCAGGCATTTTGTGAATACTCTGGGTGCAGTAGATAAGCCAAATGGCAATGCTGAGAATTGATAATGCTCTGGCCCTGCAAGAAATCTGAGGTATCTTCTGCAACTGTGTCTGATAGGGACATGCAGGTATGCCTCCTTGAGGTCCAGAGTAATCAGCCAAGACCCCTTGCCCAGCATGGGAAGGAGTTGCTGTAGAGTCAGCATTTTGAACTTTGGTACTATGAGAAAGGTGTTTAATGCGGACAAATCCAGTATTGGTCTCCATTGAGTTTCTTTTCTTGGAACAAGAAACAGTCTTGAGTAAAACCCCTGGCCTTGTTCTTGTTGTGGAACTCTTTCTATTGCTTTTATCCAAGCCAGCAGAGAAATTTGCTTGATAGCTTCTGCCCTCTGGTTTTGTGGTAGGTTTGGCATGCCTTGTTTTCTTGGTAAGGTATGAAAATGGAACCTGTAACCTTGGTCTATCATGTCCAAAATCCATTTGTCCTTTGTCAATCTGTGCCAATCGTCTGAAAACAGAGATAATTTTCCACCCAAGGGAGCTTCTATTTGTTCCTTGGTAGGTGGAAGTAGAGGAAAGTCATTGAGATTGTGGCTGTGGGGCAGGGGAAACCCCTGTGTCACTTCTTTGGTTTGCTGGCTGCCATTGTCGTCCCCTGTAAGGGCCTCTGTATTGTCCTCTTCCTCGGCCACGTCTGTTTTTACCCCTTTGAAATTTTTCAGGATTAGGAAAGGACCAGTTTTTTGAAGGCCAATTCCTACTGAATCTGGAGGGCTGAACCTGGAGGAAATCTTTAACCATCTGAACTGATTTTGCTTTTTCCTCGATGGACTTTAACACATCTTTAGCATTAGCACCAAAAAGCTTGTTCTTTTCCAAGGGTGCATCCAGAAGTTTTGCCTTAACATGATCTGGTAGAGGTTGTTCTTTTAACCATGCATGTCTACAAATGACTGCCCCTGTCATAGCTGCCCTACATGAAGCTTCCAGTGCATCATATCCACACTGCAGGAAGTGATTGCTGACTTGCTGAGAGTTATGTGCAGCTTCCTGCAAAGACTTCCTGTCTAAAGGATCAGGAGAGGCCAATGTTTTCTGTAAATCTTCTAACAGGAAATCCTGATATTGTAACATATGAAAAAGGCAATTCAAAGCTCTCATAGATAAAGTAGTGGAGGTGTAGACCTTTTTCCCCCATCTCTCTAATGACCTAGCTTCCCTGTTGGAAGGCAAGGGATTTTTAGAGGTGGAAGCTGAAACACCTTTAGGTCCCTGAGAAATAGTTTCCAAATCAACAGTATGGGCCCTGAATAAATGGGAATGCGTTTCTGGGACCCTGTAATACCTGTCTGGCTTGGCTGGAGCAGGGGGAAGAGAATCAGGGGTAACACTGGAGTCAGAATATAAATCATCCAAAACGTCAAGCACAAGAGGAATAGCTAAGGGCCTGTGCTGGGGCTTTTTAAGGAAAGTTCGAAGGCGCTTTCTGGAATCAGAATATTCCTGGCCTTGCCACTTGAAAAGTTCCCTCATGGTATGCAGAACTTCCCCAAAAGAAATATCCTCAGGAGGGGAGGCCGAGGGGATGGAATCCTCTGTATCCGAGTCCTCATAGGTCTGGAAGAGCTCTTCCTGGTCATCGGAGTGGACAGAGTCCTCAGAATCTTCATCTGAAGGGAAAGGGTCAGAGGGTTCAACCCGGGGCCTCTTATCAGAAGGAGGCTGGGATCCTCTCTCAGGATGGGCCTGTGAACCTCTAATCATAGAAATTAAGTCTGCGGCCATAGTCATGATTTGTGTCTCTGGAGTAGGCTGAGGTAAGGCTTTAGCAGTAAGGTGCTTGGTCTTGCTGGCTGCCTTAGCCCGAGTGTAGGCCTTAATAGACATGGCCATAGGAGGCCTGGCAGCTCCACGTGCAGGAGTGACCTTATCTACAGCAATGGTCTCGGGCATTTCCTCGGTTTCAGTATCCGGAGGAAAATCTATAACTGGCGTCGGAGTGGTATCCGGTATCGGAGTCATCGGTAAAGTGGTGTCTTCGGTTCAGAGCGGTGGAATAACCATCTCAGGGGGAACCGGAGCACTTGCGGTAGGTTTTGGCATGGAGTCGGTGGTAGACGCGGGCCGAGGATGTCAGTCCCGGTCTTTTCGTTTCTTGGGAGTTTAAGATGTCGGAAGTTCCGACGGCATTGTATAAGCAAATTTTTCGCCAAAAAAATCTTCAGCGAACTCCGCCCAGCGCCTAAGAGTGCGCTTATTGAAGCGAGCACAGGCGACACAGGCCAAGACATCGTGGTCTGGGCCAAGGCAAAGAAGACAGTAAGAGTGGAAATCCTTATGAGGTATTTGTTTACCACAAGAAATACAATTGTTAACTTTTTCAGTAATTTCTGACATCGGCTGAGGCAAGAAAAGGTCCCCAACGGGGTACTTAGCTTTTTTGATGACTTCGGAATCGAAGAATACAGGAGCTGACCGACCGGCACTTGCGAACTGCTTCTGCTTCGGGCACCGCGCGGCAAGAAAGACTGAAGAAAATGGCGTCGGCTGATGCTTATATACTCCAGCCGCTCTGACGTCGGAGAGAAATGCGACATCAGCCGACGTCGGACCCAGACTTTGGAATCCGGCCGACCGAGGGCTGCCTGAGGCAGGAAAACCCATATGTTATGACTGCAGTTGCATTCTTGAAGGACATCATAACTATTATTTTAGCCAAAGTATTGCTCTTCTATACAGTAGTAGCAAAATTAGCATGCATATCCTAAATGTAAAATCAACCATGCATGCTTCATTCTATAGCACAAGCCAACTGTAGGAGTCAAGTGTAATACTGTATTCAAACGTTGTGAGTTCAAATACTACAAGTAACAAATAAATATAAGTAAAATCCTTTAAAATATTCTAATTTAATTTCAACACAAGTGGCATAAATGTCCTGCTGTTAACTTAATTTGTATAATTTAACCAAGTATATGTTCAATATATGTACATTGCAAGGATAACTTTGAGAAATCATTACTTATATTTTGTAGTTGTTAAGAAGCATACTTAAATGTAAAACTACAGATAAATATAAAATTTTTTTTATATTGTGGTAATGCATTGTATGCCACATATGATGGTACTAATAATTTATTTTTTTCTCTTACTGCAACTCTTATTTCTCTTTTTTATTTTTCTTTGTGGTGTCAAAACGTTTCCATGTCATCCATCTCTAACAAATCACAAAGTGATTTAAAGCACAGGTGAGGTAAGCCAACCCCTGTGGCTCAGCCTGCCTCTACTCCACTGGCTCCTGCATCAATGTCCAGCACACCTGGGACTCATCCTGACAGTGCTGCCTTTGCTGTCCCTGCATTACCTCAGCCCTCCACATCAGGTAGCATTACCCTGGCAGCTGGTGCTGTGGTACCTTCCTGGAGTACTGACAGATGTGGGAATTTTATCACCTGGTAGGAGTTGCTAGGCTTGGTGCATAGGGCTGTGCACACCACCACTGATGCATGCCTATGCCGAATGGAAAGGATGCTTGCTTTTATAGTCTGGAGGAGAAGACGTCAACCACTCTAACAGAGTAAAGGGACAGTGATGACAGTCCTGCAGGTGAGAACTAGATTCTCACTGTCGCCATGTTTGACAGGCATGGTTATCTGTTGTCCCCTCCCTAACCCCAATCATGCTATCCCCCAGCCTGTCATGTCCCTCACTGTCACTCTGTCTTGTCTTGTTTGTCCTGTTTGTTTGCATCTGCCTCCTCACCTATCCTACTTACCTGACCCAAAAGTACCTATGTCCTTTATCTAATATTCTTCTCTTACTGAAGTAAAAAAAAATGGGCACCTGTCCCACAAAAAAATACATATATCATCCCATACATAGCTCTTTACTTTGAACAAGTGTCTTCTTGACATACTTGATTTGGTCGGATTGGCTATACAACATGATTTCATTATTGTCACCCCTCTTTTGTTGAAGTGACAAGTCCAAATTCAGATAATATTCTGTACATATTTTCATTTTATACTATTGAAGAAATGGATAGCTGTGGTTATTTCCTAACTCCCTCCTGTACATTCCTATATTGCTTTCCCTTTGTTCTTCACCCTGCTTGCCCCTCATTTCATCACTTTCATATTTACCCCATTTTAACACCTTTAATCTGGTCAAAAAATAGAATCATATACCACATACATAAGCAAAAAAGAAAACAATGAAGCCTTTCACTTTTTGTCTGCTGTGTTTGTATGGAGTTTGCCATCATGCAACAATGCTGAGCAATGGTGAACAGCTCTTCAATGATATGTTTACCTTCACTCAATGCTGCTTAAACAAGCTGTGCTAAGGTAACACACAGTGACTGTGAAATAAAGACTTATGTAATTTATTATAAATACATATTTAAAACTATTAGACACACCTGGATTCGAACCCTGAATCATCTGGGCTCAAAAGGAACACTGCTGCCATAGAATAACTTAGGCAGTAAGTATGTTTCCTACACTCAGTACCATCCAGAATTTTATCAGTGAAGCAGAGGCTTGTGTTTGTGCATCGCTTAACTCTGCGCAAATGGGGAAAGCAGTATAAATGCATATCTAGCATGTGCAAATACTTTGCCATCAATAGCACAAACCACGTGCTCGGTGGTGCGCTATGGAAATTTTACAACAGCATGAATTATTGATGTTTACTGCCCATTTAATCTTCATCCCATGAAAATACATGCAAATATACAAACAAAGGGAAGGCACCTTTTAAGGAAAGAACATATATTTACACTGTAGACATGTGCTACCTTAACCCATGCACTTGAAATGTGCTCTCTCAGTACTTGTTCCCAACTATATCAACTACACTACAGAAATAAATAAAAATGCTTTGTTATATACCATGGTCATATTTTACTAACAATACACACTCATATTTTCCAATATTTGTAGCAATGTGGACAGCTGTGTGCATAGAATTTGCAAAGCTGCTTATTAAGTTAGACCTGCACATTGGAAATGCAACTGCAAATGCTACACTTTGCATAATCATCAATCTGGTAACATGCAGATTTTTATTATCTTGACAGTTGTATATGACTAGCCATCCATTTCATGGGCCTCCCAACATCTTGTGTCAAACATCCAGTGCTAATTTCATCCACAATAAATTGGCCTACAGAATTCTAAAAGTCAGCCTTCTGCTTTGGCACAAGTATTAAATATGGAGTTCTGTAGTCAGTGTACTTATGTAGGGGTTCTAATCTCACTGCATTCAATGGGGGTGTGCGTGTCTGTCTAGTAAAAAGAGCATTGTTATGTATCCTGCAGTCATCCGTACAGTTCCATGGAGTACCAATATTTTGACAGTTGTACATGTGTAGAGATCCATTTCATGTAGGCCTGCCAACATATTCTTAAAAAACATCCAATGCCAATGACATCCACAATAAATTGTTCTGCAGCAGTGTAAAAGTCAAACTTCTGCTGTGGTACTTGCATTAAGTATTGAGTTCTCTAATTGATGTACTAACTGATACACTCAGGGGTGGTAGTCTCACTGCAGTCAACTGGTGTGTGTGTGTGTGTGTGTGTGTGTGTGTGTGTGTGTGTGTGTGTGTGTGTGTGTGTGTGTGTGTGCGTGTGTGTGTGTTTGTGTGTGTGTGGTCAGAAGGAGGAGGTTGATAGACATTCTATTGAAGTTACCAATAGAAAATTGGTGAAACTTCAACGTGACATTTTAGCCTATAAAAACAACTCGGCATATTCTCATTTTGTACCTACTGCTCGTGAGACTAAGGGGTTCATTCATAACAAAAATGCGGCATCTACCTCTAGTGTTCTTACAAGACCTGAATCTGTGACTCATGTTACTTCAGTCGGACGAATTACTACTGCCGTAAATAACAGTAATGTTTTGGGTGAAAAGTTTAAAGCAGTTTCTGTTACTGGTCAGGTAACATCTTTGGGCAACAAAAAACTGTTGGAAAATGACAATTGTTTTTCTTCCAACAATGCCGATTATGACTTTGAACCTGAAAATGATGTAGTTAACAACCCAAATACTGACAATCCTGTGAGTGAAGTCAATTCGACATGTTTGGCCAACAAGACTTTTTTAGGCAAGAAACCATCTGTGACCAAGAAGACAGTCTTCACCAGAAGCAGGACATTTATGAATTCAAACTCCTCGGGCGAAGAGAATTGACAAGTGAAACTGAACAACCAACTAATTTTGACATCATTAACTTGACTGACATCGTACTAGGGCCCCACGAATGACATATTCTCAGGCTGGGACTAAATTTTGTCCCAACCAGGAAGGCGGACTTGTGTAAAACTACTATTGACATCAAGAAATTTATTCGGAGATTAAATCTTGCTTATATTTTACATGATGTTTCATGTCATGATAAGAAGTTAATTAAATCTTCTAACTTTAATCCTCCATTAGTACACACATTAAAAATCTATGAAGAAGCTTGTTTACAGGAATTGCATTCTTCCTTGGGGAAAAAAGTCAGGCCAGTACACAATTTAACCATTGACGAAAGAAAAGCATTCAACAGGTTAAAACATATGAATAATAACATCCGATATATGAGAAGTGATAAAGGTGGGAATATAGTTATAATGTCTCAAGAATTATATAATGTTAAAATGTCAAAACTATTAGAAAATTTTGATGAGTATGAAACTGTTACACTTTTTGATATCAGAAAAAAGGAAAGATTAATTCATTCTTTTTTGTATGATGCCCTAATGTCAGGTGAGATTACTTTTGAGGTCTACGATTTTTGTTTTATTGACAAACCTAGAATTGGCATTCTATTTGGAATTCCCAAGACACATAAGAGTCAATCTGACCCACCCTTTCGGCCTATAGTCTCTGCTCCCCATTCAGTCACCGAAGGGATAGCTCTTATTATTGATGCCATATTAAGCCCTTTGGCTTCTGATTTTGACTCTTTTCTCAAAGATTCTTGGCATTTTTTGCAAAAAATAAAGGAGAGTTCTGTTTCTAAGATTTTTGATCCAGACAAACACATCATATTTACACTTGATGTTATATCTTTATTTACTAGCATCCCCCATGAGGAAGGAGTGGAAGCCATTCATTGTATCCTGAGTAAAAATAAAAACTTTAGAACAGGACAAATTTCCACCATCTGTAGATTTATTGAAATTTTGTTACAAAATAACTTTTTTCTTTTTGGGAAAACTTTCTACAGACAGAAAAGAGGTGTGGCTATGGGGTCCTCAGCGGCCCCTGCCTATGCAAATCTAGTGATGTCTTGGTGGGAGGAAACTATATTAAGTGTAGTTAAAAATGAATTCCAAGTTTTATTTTATTGTCGTTTTGTTGATGACCTTATGTTTATCATTCAAGGGAATGACACTACGGTTCAACATTTTCTCCACAAGTTGAATGCTACTGGAGGTTTTTTACAATTTACTTTAGGTTGTCTTGGAATGTCCATTAACTTTTTGGATGTTAACCTTTGGTGGGACATTATAGAAGGGAGATTTCAAAGTAAAATACATCGGAAAGAAACTTTTACAAATAGTTACGTGCACTTTACTAGTGCGCATCCAACACATGTCACTCGTAACATACCGAAGGGGCAGTTTATCCGTGCATGTAGGATGACCACTGGGGAGCACGATTTATTAACAGAAATAGATTTTATTAAACATTTGTTTCTTTCTAGAGGGTACAACTTGCCACTTTTAAATTCCATCATTGATGATATACAAGCAAAAAGGCAATCAAATTATAAGGCCATACTAGATGATGAGAATGTTAAGACATGTAACTTGACGTCTACTACAGTAGAAAGCAACCACCAGTTAGTTTGTTCTTTGGACATGACTATTGATAATAACTTGATCCGTGACATTTTGACAAAAAATTGGAAAATCATTCACGGTAATTCAGATTTATATGACGTGGTTGGTCAAAAACCCTCCTTTGTTTATAGGAATACTTACAATGTTAAAAAAGCTCTTGAACAACATTCTTTTAAGCCAAACCATACAGTTTACAATGTTAAGGGTATGTTTCCATGTAACAATTGTAGTACTTGCAGGTTTGTGGCCAAGGGACCTATGATTTCAATTGAGGGTATAGATTTTACTTTCTCTGTTCCTGAATATGTTACATGTAAGACTACAGGGGTAGTTTATGTCGGTCTTTGTAGTTCATGCCCTGCATTTTACGTGGGGATGACTACTAGGAGTTTGCATACCCGAATTAAGGAACATGTTTATAACATCAAAACTAAAAATGATAACAGTGCATTGTTTAAACATTCTGTTAACTGTTTGAATTTTAAAAAATTTTTATTTACAGTATTAGAAGTGATTCATTCTGATTTAAGGGGTGGGGATTTTAAAAGGCTGGTCGAACAAAGAGAGACCTGGTGGCAGATAAAACTTTCTGCTGATCAAGCCCCAGGTTTAAATGAATCAGTTAACATAAAATGTTTTTTAAATAACAATATGTTGAGTATAAAAAAAGACAGTGTCTCCATTTCTTCTTTATTTTTGTGAAATGAGTCTTTTGGTTTGATTTAATTAATCAATTATTTAGAAATTTGTTCTTATAATTGGATTATTACTTGACCAATCATCTTTTTCTTATGAGCCACTTGTTTTGTATTTAAATGTGTTTTTAAATGTCTTTTTTTATTCTGACGAAGTCCAAGGACGAAAGCGGATATTAAAGGTTGTTGGCTACGCTATTTGTGGAATTGGTTCTGAATTCTACCTCTGGTTTCGCTGCTTTTTATTTTGTATACGTATTATTGTGGTTTTTCCTTGTGGTATTTCTTCACCATGGCGGAGGGAACCGACGAGGTACTATTGAACCTTAGTACTTACTCCTTTCCCGAAGGGGAAATTCATAAGGATATCAGCTCCCTATTTATATCTACACTTGTTGACATCCAAAAGTCTCTTAAATACCTGGTGGCTAAGGCGGATACTTCTAATGCAGAGGCAATTGCATCTTCCAGCCCGCATGGTTCCTTTAAGGAATTAGACACTGTTGTCGAGGTGGAGCTCACCAGTGAACGTCCGAGACGGCATACGGCAAAGGAAGGTTTCCTGCGTCCTAATGCACGTTTTCAACATCAAAATGGTACGGACTCAACCAGGCATGATGTTAAAAAACTTTTGGACACATTCGACAATCCATTCGTGAAGTTCACTAACCAGAACTTTTATTGTGAAGGGGATGTTTTGAAGAAACGCGAAACGTTGACCAGGTTGGTAAAAAGGTTCCGTTCTCTGTCTATCGAGAACCATTATTTTGAGAGGTGCATTGAATTAAAAATTATGCCTAAGGGACTTAGGTTCTTCAAACATCCCAATGGTGTACACGTTGGGGATGTTTTTTACGACAATTTGGTTGCTTTTTTCAATGATTGTGGCATGTCATTTTTAAAACTGTTAGTTGAGAATAACAGTTTGAAAATGTCTGACTTGAATTTGGAAATTGTACGTTTAGAGGGCGAATTGTCCTGTGTTGACAACGCGGATTTTTTTATACCTTTATTTGAGGAGGTTGATAGACATTCTATTGAAGTTACCAATAGAAAATTGGTGAAACTTCAACGTGACATTTTAGCCTATAAAAACAACTCGGCATATTCTCATTTTGTACCTACTGCTCGTGAGACTAAGGGGTTCATTCATAACAAAAATGCGGCATCTACCTCTAGTGTTCTTACAAGACCTGAATCTGTGACTCATGTTACTTCAGTCGGACGAATTACTACTGCCGTAAATAACAGTAATGTTTTGGGTGAAAAGTTTAAAGCAGTTTCTGTTACTGGTCAGGTAACATCTTTGGGCAACAAAAAACTGTTGGAAAATGACAATTGTTTTTCTTCCAACAATGCCGATTATGACTTTGAACCTGAAAATGATGTAGTTAACAACCCAAATACTGACAATCCTGTGAGTGAAGTCAATTCGACATGTTTGGCCAACAAGACTTTTTTAGGCAAGAAACCATCTGTGACCAAGAAGACAGTCATCACCAGAAGCAGGACATTTATGAATTCAAACTCCTCGGGCGAAGAGAATTGACAAGTGAAACTGAACAACCAACTAATTTTGACATCATTAACTTGACTGACATCGTACTAGGGCCCCACGAATTACATATTCTCAGGCTGGGACTAAATTTTGTCCCAACCAGGAAGGCGGACTTGTGTAAAACTACTATTGACATCAAGAAATTTATTCGGAGATTAAATCTTGCTTATATTTTACATGATGTTTCATGTCATGATAAGAAGTTAATTAAATCTTCTAACTTTAATCCTCCATTAGTACACACATTAAAAATCTATGAAGAAGCTTGTTTACAGGAATTGCATTCTTCCTTGGGAAAAAAAGTCAGGCCAGTACACAATTTAACCATTGACGAAAGAAAAGCATTCAACAGGTTAAAACATATGAATAATAACATCCGATATATGAGAAGTGATAAAGGTGGGAATATAGTTATAATGTCTCAAGAATTATATAATGTTAAAATGTCAAAACTATTAGAAAATTTTGATGAGTATGAAACTGTTACACTTTTTGATATCAGTAAAAAGGAAAGATTAATTCATTCTTTTTTGTATGATGCCCTAATGTCAGGTGAGATTACTTTTGAGGTCTACGATTTTTGTTTTATTGACAAACCTAGAATTGGCATTCTATTTGGAATTCCCAAGACACATAAGAGTCAATCTGACCCACCCTTTCGGCCTATAGTCTCTGCTCCCCATTCAGTCACCGAAGGGATAGCTCTTATTATTGATGCCATATTAAGCCCTTTGGCTTCTGATTTTGACTCTTTTCTCAAAGATTCTTGGCATTTTTTGCAAAAAATAAAGGAGAGTTCTGTTTCTAAGATTTTTGATCCAGACAAACACATCATATTTACACTTGATGTTATATCTTTATTTACTAGCATCCCCCATGAGGAAGGAGTGGAAGCAATTCGTTGTATCCTGAGTAAAAATAAAAACTTTAGAACAGGACAAATTTCCACCATCTGTAGATTTATTGAAATTTTGTTACAAAATAACTTTTTTCTTTTTGGGAAAACTTTCTACAGACAGAAAAGAGGTGTGGCTATGGGGTCCTCAGCGGCCCCTGCCTATGCAAATCTAGTGATGTCTTGGTGGGAGGAAACTATATTAAGTGTAGTTAAAAATGAATTCCAAGTTTTATTTTATTGTCGTTTTGTTGATGACCTTATGTTTATCATTCAAGGGAATGACACTACGGTTCAACATTTTCTCCACAAGTTGAATGCTACTGGAGGTTTTTTACAATTTACTTTAGGTTGTCTTGGAATGTCCATTAACTTTTTGGATGTTAACCTTTGATGGGACATTATAGAAGGGAGATTTCAAAGTAAAATACATCGGAAAGAAACTTTTACAAATAGTTACGTGCACTTTACTAGTGCGCATCCAACACATGTCACTCGTAACATACCGAAGGGGCAGTTTATCCGTGCATGTAGGATGACCACTGGGGAGCACGATTTATTAACAGAAATAGATTTTATTAAACATTTGTTTCTTTCTAGAGGGTACAACTTGCCACTTTTAAATTCCATCATTGATGATATACAAGCAAAAAGGCAATCAAATTATAAGGCCATACTAGATGATGAGAATGTTAAGACATGTAACTTGACGTCTACTACAGTAGAAAGCAACCACCAGTTAGTTTGTTCTTTGGGCATGACTATTGATAATAACTTGATCCGTGACATTTTGACAAAAAATTGGAAAATCATTCACGGTAATTCAGATTTATATGACGTGGTTGGTCAAAAACCCTCCTTTGTTTATAGGAATACTTACAATGTTAAAAAAGCTCTTGAACAACATTCTTTTAAGCCAAACCATACAGTTTACAATGTTAAGGGTATGTTTCCATGTAACAGTTGTAGTACTTGCAGGTTTGTGGCCAAGGGACCTATGATTTCAATTGAGGGTATAGATTTTACTTTCTCTGTTCCTGAATATGTTACATGTAAGACTACAGGGGTAGTTTATGTCGGTCTTTGTAGTTCATGCCCTGCATTTTACGTGGGGATGACTACTAGGAGTTTGCATACCCGAATTAAGGAACATGTTTATAACATCAAAACTAAAAATGATAACAGTGCATTGTTTAAACATTCTGTTAACTGTTTGAATTTTAAAAAATTTTTATTTACAGTATTAGAAGTGATTCATTCTGATTTAAGGGGTGGGGATTTTAAAAGGCTGGTCGAACAAAGAGAGACCTGGTGGCAGATAAAACTTTCTGCTGATCAAGCCCCAGGTTTAAATGAATCAGTTAACATAAAATGTTTTTTAAATAACAATATGTTGAGTATAAAAAAAGACAGTGTCTCCATTTCTTCTTTATTTTTGTGAAATGAGTCTTTTGGTTTGATTTAATTAATTAATTATTTAGAAATTTGTTCTTATAATTGGATTATTACTTGACCAATCATCTATTTCTTATGAGCCACTTGTTTTGTATTTAAATGTGTTTTTAAATGTCTTTATTTATTCTGACGAAGTCCAAGGACAAAAGCGGATATTAAAGGTTGTTGGCTACGCTATTTGTGGAATTGGTTCTGAATTCTACCTCTGGTTTCGCTGCTTTTTATTTTGTGTGGTCAGAAGAGTGCAACTGTGCATCCTTTGGTCATCAGTACAATCCCATGGAATACTGATATTTTGAAAGTTGTATATGCCTACACATCCATCTACTGTCAAACATCCAGTGGTGATGTCATCCAATATGAATTGTCCTGCAGCATTGAAAAACTCAGACTTGTGTTATGGTGCTTAGGTTAAGTATTGCACTTTGTAAATAGGTAGATAGGAGTTCTATACTCACTACAGTTAATTAGTATGTCTATGTGTGTTCATCTGAGAGAGCATTTTACAACAGAATGTCAGACAGTTGTTGTGTCTTTTGACTTTTTCCAGTTAGGGGTCGCCACAGCAGAACTCCGGTCCGCTAATGATTGGTAGTTGATTTTTACGTGCCGAGTTACCAGCCCTGACACACAACCTTCAACGAAGGTACGCCCATTTACGTATTTCTCCACGCAGAAGATGCTCTAGCTGAGAATCAAACCAGACAGTGTCTGACTGTGAGGTGACAATGCTACCGTAGCACCACCGCCGCGGACCACAGAATGTCAGACAGTGTTATTACTATTTTCTACTCACTAGACACTGCTGATGTAATCACCTACAAAGTGTTGTCGGACACTCTAAAAGCCAAATACTGTGCTTTGTAAATAGATAAGTAGGAGTTCTATTCTCACTACAGTCAATTGGTATGTATGTATGTGTGTTCACTTGATTGACACTCAAGAGAGCATTTTACAACAGCATGTCTGACAGTGCTATTACCATCTTCTTCTTACCAGACACTGCTGATGTCATCAGTTATAAAGTGCTTCTGGACGCTTGTGCTGCGGCACTTGCATTAAGTACTGTGCTGTGTAAAGAGGTATGTAGGGGTTCTATTCTCAGTACAGTCAATTGGTATGTATGTGTGTGTTCACTTGGGTGACATTATGGAGGGCATTTTGTACCAGCATATCAGACAGTGCTATTGCCATCCTCCTCTCATCAGGCACTGTTGAAGTCGTCAGCTATAAAGTGTTGTTGGACATTCTAAAAGACAGACTTGTGCTGTGGCACTTCTGTATAGTACTGTGCTTTGTAAAAAGGAAGGCAGGAGTTCTGTACTCATTACAATCAACTGCATGTGCAGTCAAAACTACCTATGGTGACAATTTTAGAAAGAGATGTGAATCCCCAGCTATCTAAAACCCTACTCCGAACATCGTATTGTACCATACAATATTGATGTCATCCCGTATAACAGGCATTCTGACAGTACTAAAGAGAAAACTGCACTGTGGCAGTACCATTAACTACTGTGTTCACAAACTAATTTACCTAAATCTACAGGGGCTCTAAATTGACAGCAGGTGATTTGTGTGTCTGTACATACACCTGTCACATCTGAGACAATTTTACACAGAGATGTGAATCCACAGCCATGTCCTACACTCCTCCCAACATGTTCTCTTCAGTATACAATAATGATATCATACTCCATTAAGTGCAATGTGACAGTGTTACATTCAGACATATGTGGTGTTGCTGCTGTGCTATTACATGGCATTCATTTTCTAGGGTCTATATTATAAAATCAACCGCTTAGCTTGTCAAACACCCAAACATTGACAGCTAAACAGCGAAATCTTAAAACTGCAAATGGCCACTTCCGAGAAGTTTTTCATAGGAAAAACATTGCTTGGCTGTTGGACACTAAAACTAACTTTTAAACTCTAATTAAGTGGGGGGCTTCACCCACCACAACCCTCGAAGAGGGGGGCTGTGCCCCCACACTCCCTTAACTAAATATACCAACTCCGAGATCACTCTACATTGGGGAAAAGGGCAAATTCACAATAATAGCCAAGCAAATTCTTTCTCTATGGAAAAATTTGCAGAACTGGCCATTTGTGATTTTAAGCTTTCGCTGTTTAGCTGTCAACAATTCGGCGTTCAATAAGCTAAACTTTTGCTGTACTAATATAGACCCCATTTGCTATACATACCCAGGTGTAAGTTTCAAATTAGGCCAGTCTACTGCTGTGTATGCATGTTTGTTGGTACATTATGGTCATTGTATGATCTTCAGAATGCTATTCATTTCACTACCACTCAGGGAACCGTTCATATAGCACAATGCATCCACCATCCTCCTTTTTCCTCTGGCCACATGACATCCTTCCTATAGAGGAGTGGGGGATGTCCTCATGTCAAATATGCATATACACATCATGAAGCAGAGCCCTTACATGAGCTTCTGCAAGCCATCTCCAGACCACTGCATGCGTGATTGCTAATTCTGTCATGGTGTGGTGCACATGTCCCATATGGACAGTGGCAGGGTGTAATGCAATCCAACAAATATACACATAAGCACAATACTCTTGCTATCATCCATCATATAGATCTGAGGATTCGTTTTTTTCATGCTATAATAAAAGCTAGGATTTCATGTGATGTTGGCCATTAACCTAATAATGTCCTATGACCTATGAACAGTTAACACGTCAATGTTGTCATTGACATGTGATATATTGAGGTGTGGATGTGCATAATGGCCACAAGAGTGTCTTACAATCTGTGATGTGAACTAATCTATTGATGGCCACTGCTACCATTGCAATACATGCTCCTTCTATAACTATAGTGATATGCCTCCTGAGAACTTCTGACATGGTATGATACACTTTTAGGTATATTTTGGTGTATTATGAAATGTGTTGTTGTAGTGGAGCTGATCAACCTTCTACACATTTCACATTCCGTCATCACAGTGACACTTACAGTATGGCACAGGTGTGCATGTGTCTGCATACCATCATTAAATGTTCTGTAACAGACATCAATATTAATTCATATTGATTACATGGTCAAATAAGTCTTGTCTCATACACATGTTGTTATGCTGTGATATACACAACCAATATACCACATATTTGGATCCAATTGCAACCTTGTGCAATTCATTGTATGTGTATTTCTGTTGCTATACCCAATGATTACTGAGGTGGTCATCAGCACCATTGTATGATTTTACCATTTGTGTCAGGAAGTGTTCTGCATGAGCCGCAAACAACTAATCTGTAATGTGTGCTGATATGACATCAGGCCACTGAAACACAACTTGCCCATGAAACACACATAGGCATATGCTGTGAAAGTGATGAAAGTACATGACATTAGTACAGTTGTATGACCTGTGTGCATAGCAACAGTGTGTGGAATGTGATGAATGACCAAGTTTGTATTTGGAGGTCTGTTCACAAATCATTTATTCTAATACATATTAAATGACAAGTGGAATACACAGCTAAGCACATATATGAGTGTAGATGGCACCAGACATACTCAACCAGAGGTAACAGACAATCCACTGGCTAATAGTTTGTCTCACATGCTACCTCCCTGTCACCATTGGCCATCAGCAAATGTATACATGCAAACATTATTCAGTTTTTATTCTCAGGAGGGAAGCTCATCTGTGTGCTCTCTAAGGCTAATAACAGCGAATCAATGAACCCTGACAACATCACAGGTTGCTATAATGTGACTTAAAACATAACCTACCATACACAGTTTTATCTGTATTTCAACACAGCCTACAGACAGCCTATAACCCCTTAGAAGGGTGTACAGCAACATGCATCCTTCTGATTGGGTGCAACATCAACTGATGCATGGTGTTATAGACCCATCCTGACTCTCTTCATCTGTGAGGTAGGCCAAGGAGTCATTATGGACCTTCTCTAAAAGAACACAGGTACTATCCTGACTGTGTATCAAACTCACATTTGATTTGTTAAGGTTACATCATGTCTGTTATATCTGTTTGCTGTCTTCAAGAAGGTTACCAAGGGCATGCATGATGACAACACTACCATCCTGTGTACCTTGACCTGGCCAAGACATTTGGCACAAATCCATGGACAAGTATTACAGAGAAACTGTCTCAAGTGGCCATAAGCACCTATGTCACCAAGTGGCTAGACAACTGGATCACAAATGTGACAGCTAAATGTGTTGCAGTGTGTGAAGTCACATTATCTAGAGTCCAGTGACCAGGTCCATAACTTAGGGCTTTGTGTTAGGCCCTTTCCTGTCCATTATTTAAGTCTCAGACATCAAAACTGACTTACACATCCTTTCTCCAACCAGCTTTATGGAGGACTGCAAATTGTAAATTGTGGACAATCATTGAATCCAAGCGTGGTATTGGTATAATGCATACAGTATCAACACACACAAGGGATTGCTGCCACAGCCATGGGGACATGGTAGATGAATAAAAAAATCATGGGAGTTTAGTTCCATTATGAAAGCAAATACACAAGATAATTACAATATAGACAGCACACCCGTATAAGCAGAGTGGTATGTGACCTGTGTACTCAGGTAGGTGGTATATACAACATCCACTAGCATGTGCCCACAATGGTGACCACTTCCTTATATGTAGCACAACTCCTGAGTATGTGTGGGATATCCACATCAAAGGGCATTATAGCGCCATTGCTCTCAGCAGTCATCACACCAGTAATTGAGTACAATACACCCCTTTGCATATACCTCCCAACACATCTTCCAGGAATGAGTTACTCAAATGTATCACATTTGCTACAGTGAGCTCTCACACATAATATTAGCCATACCTAAGTATTCATTTTGGTGAATAAATATTAGGGTATGATGATGCAGAAACCCCTTCAAGGTGTTCTACAAGCTGCATGTGTGATGTGTGTTACTGTGATGCACACAGTAAATACATAGCTGATAAACAACATTGATGGCATGGGCTGCATTCATGAAAGTATGGATTGTGGCATATGTATGGCATGCACACCTGTCAACTAGCCAGGATTGCTCATAATTTCAAATACAGGTGTAAAAGTGTCCCTCTGAACACCTCAGGCAGAAGTTACATTTTGAGGGAGGTATGCTTGATTCCCCTCAGAGATTGCTGACGAATCATAATAGTTGTACAAGTGTGTTCTTGCAGAACTATCTATGATCACTTACAATCACATATTTTATATTGAAGACATGGGATTATTGATGATATTATTCTGATATAGTCCCTGATTGTGCATGCATCTGTCTACTGTTGGCCATGGGCTTGTTAGGATGTGTCCTGCTTGGTTGAGACCCCTGCTGACATTACATTCATATTCAGGCAACTCATTTTGCACAGCTTCACAATATGCACATAATCCCTATTGTATATGCCATCCCTGATATATGTCCTGTCCACTGTTCATGTCAGGATGCTTATATCACAAAGTATGTCACTTTGTGTGACAGTCACATAATATATAATAATCGTGCAGTCTGTACTGTATAATGTCAATATGCAACTACTGTTCATGCTACAACTGTCTTCACTGACATGCCCTCATCTGCTGTACATTACCATATTTCACCTGTCCTTTTCCCCTGTGTTCATTCCTACAATTCATCCGTGTGTTTCTTTTCAATGTACACGCTTCCCAATTTGTTTATAATACAGTGTATGTACCCTTACTGATCATTTACACAGCTTTTATTCAGTATGCCTGTCACGTGTTTCCACAATACTCTGTACTGTATATACTTTCATGTAATGTGTTGGAACTATATACATTGCTTTATTAATAACCCTGGTAATCATTGTGGCACTCCGTGCAATCTTGCAGACCTAGTTTGCCCACAGATAAACAGGTTTACATGACTGCTGCTGTCCATGTTGCTATGCACAGTTTCCTGGCCAGCAACACTTCTGCTGGCTATAAAACTGTGTTTGTTTAAGTTTAAATGTGGTGCATGCCATGCACATGTAATTGGCACTGCTGCTCACCATGCAAACATGTAAACTCCTTGTAGTCTTCACATGAAGCTTACACAGAGTTTGCTGAATCTCCAGACAATAGTATGATATAGTCAGTTCAGATCATATTTTCAAAGAGGTAAAAGAAAAAGGCAGACTCAATATATGCCTCTGTTAACTAACACATAAATCAAAGAGGAGCAAGCGAGTCTTAAGGGAAAGACAAATACTTCATTTGGCCTGGGATTCTCATTTGATAACCAAAACATAAAAATAATTTTAAATTACAAGTTGAAAATATGTCTAAGAAGTGCTGAAGTACTGAAGCATGTGAGTTATAAATGTTACTTTACATACAAAAGAAATGTTAACATTAAAGACATATTTCCAATCCAAAAAACGAACAGTCCAGGCACACTGAGGTTAGATAGAAATGTATTCATTGTAAAAATAATAATATACAAGCGCTTTCACCCTGCCCAAGTACAAGGCTAAAAAGCCTTGCACTTGGGCAGGGTGAAAGCACTTGTATATTATTATTTAAGCCTTGTACTTGGACAGGGTGAAAGCACTTGTATATTATTATTTAAGCCTTGTACTTGGACAGGGTGAAAGCGCTTGTATATTATTATTTTTACAATAAATACATTTCTAGCTAACCTCAGTGTGCCTGGACCGTTTGTTTTTTGGACTGGAGTTATTGGTTAAATGGTTCCTACTACATTTTTTATTAAAGACATATTTGATGGAAGCAAAAAAAAAATAAACAGTTGTAATGTGAGAAGGATTGGCACCTTTGCATGCAGGTTTTGTAGACAATGCAAATATATATCAAACAGCCCACATGCTGTTAAAAATTATGAAAAAGCAATTGAGGGTAAGCATCATTATTCATGCAACAATGGAGTTGTATAACTTATCAGTTGTGACATGTGAAGCATATTACATAGGTAAACACAGAGAAAATTATCACAGAAAATATATGAGCATGTTCTATCCATCAGAAAGAATAATCTACAAAGCAAAAATTCCAAGAATTGTACCAATGACAAGTAGTTTTTTTTCTTGGTATTAAAACAAATGGGTTTAGAAACATATGCCAATATAGTCATGTGACTGTGGGAACATGATTTTATTTTCAACTCAATATTCACCTATCTAAACATATATTCATCATTCTTTGATGACATCTTTTCTGTATGGTCCCATGGTGAGGAGAACATGCCAAATTTTATTGAGCATATCAACAATACTATGGACTTTCTGAAGTTTACTTACCAGCATGTATGTGAGAGCATTAATTATTTGGATGTAACTATAAATATGACTAAGGGGAAATTTACATCCGGTATATTTAGGAAGCCAACATTTTCTAATTCTTATTTACCCTTCAATAGCTGGCATCCTCTGCAGCAGAAGAAAAGTCTTGTTAAGGGACAGTTATTCAGACTGACAAGGATGGTCTCAACTAACTTTCATTTTTTATCAAGAATGTGATTTTTTAAATATCTATGTTTAATGAAAGAGGTTACCTTCTGACTTATTGAACCTTATTAGTGAGAAGGTTACAGAAGGTAAGGGCAAAAATATGTATCCTTGGTTGGGAAGAGTCTTTCAACTCTCCCTCAGACTGTGACATACAATAGCACCAGAGAAGAAAATGTTGGCAATAAAGATGGATCTAGTAATGATGGGGGTAAACTCTGAGGTGACAATGGCATTAGAATTTAATTCCATAACTGGTTTTGTAAAAGATATAGTGAGTAAATATTGGAACGTTTTTATTATCAAGAAAAAACAACATGATTTACTGGGTGACAGAACCATATTTGTTCTAAAGAAAAGCATGAATGTTAAAAATAAACTTAGAAGGATTAAGAACAAAAGGCAGTAAAATGTGGAACATGCAACCAATGCAAATATATATATATAAATATATATATATAAATATATATATATATAAATATATATATACACACATATATATATATATATATATATATATATATATATATATATATATATATATATATATATATGTGTGTGTGTGTGTGTGTGTGTGTGTGTGTAAAGGAGAAAATAAGACACTGAAAGGCAAAAGGCTATTGTGTGTTTTTCATGGAGGGAATTGTGAAACTAGTGGGCTACATAATATTGCCAGATGTAATTGCTGCTTATCATTTTATACTGGAAAGACTGAGAGGCCACTTAGAGCAAGAATATATGAGCATATTTATGACAAGTATTGTGGAAATACAGCTAACACATTACAAAGACATAGTATTGAATGTGGTAATAGATGTGAATTTACATTTGTGATCCTAGAAATTATTTCTTGGGATGCCTTTTGGCACCTATGTCTCTAATGGACATAGGCAACCTGTAAATGGTTCATCTGCCAGACCCCTGCTTGTAAATATTTAATTTCCCAACCCCATATCCAAACTTGTCAGGGATGCATGGCTCATCTTAAAAAGGCCCTTTTAGCCATTAGCCTAGTAAACACCTATGAGCCTATGAACAAGGAGGACCCTGGGAGAATAAGACTGAGGCAAAGTAAACTATGTCTCAGTTATGACTTAATGCAGTCACTTCACCAAGTTTAAACATATCTTTAAATAACATTCTCAAATTCTGTTCGGCAAAACTTTATCAACAGATGTTGTTTATTTTGAAGCTGGCATTTTTTTTTTTAGTTCTAATTTGCTTGGAAGTTTAGGTTAATTATTTCGGTAGACACAATTGTGGCATTTGTAAAGATTTGTAGAACCCTTGTGGGGTTTAAAAGAGTGTTTTTTAAATTTCTTAAAAATCTTCTTGACTTTTATGGCATCTAATTTTATATTTTTTTACATTTTGATGTGTCAAGAGATTTTTACAGATATATTGTTTTTGCTGAATTATGTGTAAGTAAAATTATTTTTAAGATTTTATTTGAGCCACGTGACACTATTAAATGCTAGGGGCACGATGTTCTATCAGTTGTGATGAAGTACAGTCATTTTAAGGACAAAATCACTAAAATAATTACATTTTGGCATACATTATCCTGCTGTGTTGGCTGTGTAGTGATTTCATGACCTTTCAGATACCAGGCAAGTACGTTTGGGTCTTTAATCATTGGTTTGGCCCTTGGGGCAAGCTGAGGTAGCTTTTGGATTTTGTAACTCTACAGGGGATGCAAATAACTTGATGGAAATCAAAAAACTGAGCTGGCAGATTAGATTTGGGGTTAGCCCACTTCCTGGTCTCAATGATATTATAAATGGTAAGGGTATTTATAAAATGAAGATAGCAAAACTGTAATCAATTGAATGTATTTGATCAGTTTTAAAACATATGACATGGGTGTATGGCTTTTTAATCATTTTGTTTTGGGAGTTGTTATTCCTGAAGAAGTGTTTTGATTAAACAGAGATGAAAATGTTAAATGTTTTTCCAGTTGGTAATTTTTTATTTGGAATGTCTTTCCTTGTGAATTCTATAAAGTTACTTATAAAAACATGAAAATGTTCCAAAGGGGTCCCACTTCTCATCCTTTTGGTATGCTATTGGTATCCAATTTTTCTTCTGAGGAATTAATTTATTTAACTATATAAATAAACTAATCTATTGTGGAAATGTTTCAACTACTGCCTGTATCACAAAAGCAAGAGGAAATAAAATATATACACATTTTATAGCCGCCAGCCAACAACTATGTATTTTTCAGTGATGGACAGAAATCAGAACGGACTAAGTTTAGTATCTGCCTTATGTTGTTCTGATGGCCAGATAAAATACTCTCCATCTGAGATACTTTTATTTATTTATTTACTTACTTACTTAGCATTTGTTTTCAGTGTCCTTCTGGGAGGGCTTGCATACCCGTTTTCAGTGGTGATCTGGGGAGAAAAGCTCCACATTCAAATACAATTATACAAAGATTTTTGCACAATGCAGAAAAAAAATAAGTATAACAAAGTTAAGTTAAAGAGAACATATGGATATGACAGAGGAGAAAAACAAACAAAGATAATTACAGCTACATTTAAATGGTATGAAGGACTTAAGACACTATACACAGAAGTTTTATAAATCATTTGTTGAGAAGGTGGTGTAACAAAATGATTGGATTAACAGTTGGTAAAATAGTTATGATAGTGTGTGCTGAGGTTAAGTAGAGGACAGGTAGCAGAGTATTTAGTTGTCAGTTAAAATAATGTAAACACAAAAGAAAGTGAGAAACAGTTAAGATAAGAGGAAAGAGAGCAGCAGATGTAGTGAACAATTTTATAAGTAAGTTAGTGATGGCAGGAACATAGCCAGATTTGGGAGAAATGAGGTTTGGTAACAAACCAATTTGTCCAGGGACATCTTCAAGTGGGGGTTAGGTAGAAATAGTAATGGGAAATAACAGTGTAGGGGAAGAAAGCAAGTTGGGGTGGGGATGAAAAGGTTAAATGGGAATGTAGGATGATTGGGAGGAAATGAGGTAAGAGTAGGTAGGATGTGCTTAATGAGTTTTATGCAAGTGTAACTCGGTAAGGAATCACATTTTGGTGTGAACTTAGGAAAGGAAAGTGAGCGGTCGGACATTGCTTGATAAGCAAAAGTAAGCAAGTGGAGGTAAGGTCGCTGCTTATTTGGATATATGTTTAATTCATTAATTGGGAAATGAATGTGAGTGATGAGACACTGCTTGATAAGTAAAATAAGCAAGCAGAGGCAAGGACAGTGCTTATTCAGTCAGGATGAATGAGGTTACACTGCCCTAGTTAGCAGTTACATGGATGTTTATGCTGTGATTTTTCAGGGTACGTGAAGTCATGCTGCCCTAGTTAACAGTTATATGGATGTTATGCTGTGATTAATAAATATTGATCAATAAAGTTATGGTTATGGAAGTTTAATAAAGGGTCGTCAAACATCATTTGGTGTGATGTGTTTATTGAAGGGGACCAGAACAAATGTTCTTTAAGAAGTAGCTAAAAACTAAATAAAGCTGAACCATGCTTTATATGGAGAGGGATGGCATTCCACAATTTTGAGACAGTTAGAATAGAGAGCATCACCTGATGAGTTTTTTGACTGGGTAGTCATAAAGCGAGATTGTATATCTGTACTGTTGTCCGCATGTATGATTTGGCAAAATTTTATGCCGGATGCCCTTCCTGACGCAACCCTCCTCATTTAATCAGGCTTGGGACTGGCACAAAGAAATGCACTGGCTTGTGCATCCCCAGTGGGAGAGGAATGGTGAGGATGCAGGGAGTAGAGGTGGTGAAGATGAATGAGTTTAAATACTTGGGATCAACAGTTCAGAGTGATGGTGAGTGTGGAAGAGAGGTGAAGAAGAGAGTAAAGGCAGGATGGAGTGGGTGGACAAGAGTGTCAGGAGTGATTTGTGAATATGAGTACCAGTAAGAGTGAAAGGGAAGGTCTACAAGAGGGTAGTGAGACCAGCTATGTTATATGGGTTGGAGACAGTAGCACTGACAAAAAGGCAGGAGTCAGAGCTGGATGTGGCAGAGTTAAAAATGTTAAGATTTGCAATGGGTGAGACGAGGGTGGACAGGATTAGGAAAAAGTATATTAGAGGGTCAGCCCAGGTTAGAAGGTTTAGAGACAAAGCCAGAGAGGCAAGATTACGTTGGTTTGGACATGTGCTGATGAGGGATGCAGAGTATATTGAGAAAAAGATGCTAAGGATGAAGCTGCCAGATAACAGGAAAAGAGGAAGGCCTAAGATAAGGTTCATGGATGTGATCAGAGAGGACATGCAGGTGGCTGGTGTGACAGAGTAAGATGCAGAGGACAGGAAGAAATGGAAATAGATGATCCGCTGTGGCGACCCCTAACGGGAGCAGCCGAAAGAAGAAGAAGAAGTCATAAAGAGAGATTGTGAAGGGGAACATAGTTGTCTTATTGGTGAGTATTTTAATAAAGTATTTTGAAGTGCTGGATAGTTTGCACGTTGATATTTTAGGGTATGACCCGTGATTAACTGAGAATAAGTCAAACGATTTGGAAATTCTAACTATTTCATTTTCTAGAGCATAGCAATGGTGGGATAAGATGGAAGGTTGAAGGCAAATGTTGCCATTTTATTATAACATGAACTTAGTTCAGATAACATGCTATATTTAAGGTTAGTAAGCATGGGGAACGCATAGAGTAGTGATGGTAGAAGGTAAGCAATTGCTAATTTTTTTCCTTGTGTTATTTGTAAGGTAGTATTTGTTTCTATATAAAGTCCCAAGTTTTTGATTTATTTTTTATTACATGAGCTTTGTGATTGTCACGTATTATAACACCTAACAGTTTGGTTTGGGATACTAGTTAAAGGGATGTATTATTGTTATAAGTAATGGTAAAGGATTGTTTAAGCTCAAAGGTGCTTTAGAGTGAAGAGCAAGAGTTTTGTTTTGTTAGGGTTGATAAGGAGCTGAGAGTTAGATAACCTTGCTCAGTAGACGAGAAAGAGCTTTGTGTAATTTTTTTGTAGTAAGGACGAGGTAGGGGATAAGCAGATAAGGCTGGAATCATCTGCATCTTGAATTATTGAGGCATCTTTAGAAGCCTTATATAATGAGTTGGTGTAGATATTGAACAGTAAAGGGCCAAGTATAAAACTATGTTTGACACCAATTGTTACAAGAAGAAAGGATGAATAGATTTGTTGCCACTTAACAGACTGCTTGTTGTCTGTCAGAGAGATAGTTATAAAGCCAGGCTATTACAGATTGAGAGAGGTGAAGTGAAGAAGTGTAGTCAGTAGCTTTTGATGTGGAATAGTGTCAAAAGCTTTGGATAAGTCCAAAAAGATGAATGATACAGGTTGTCTTTTAATCCTTTCCATGTTGATAATGGCCATTGCAGAGCTTTTTTTGATATCTTTTTCATCATCATCTTCTTTCGGCTGTTCCCGTTAGGGGTCGCCACAGCAGATCACCTGTTTCCATTTCTTCCTGTCCTCTGCATCTTGCTCTGTCACACCAGCCACCTGCATGTCCTCTCTCACCACATCCATAAACCTTATCTTAGGCCTTCCTCTTTTCCTGTTACCTGGTAGCTTCATCCTTAGCATCTTTTTCCCAATATACTCAGCATCCCTCCACAGCACATGTCCAAACCAACGTAATCTTCCCTCTCTGGCTTTGTCTTCAAACCTTCCAACCTGGGCTGACCCTCTAATATATTTATTCCTAATCCTGTCCACCCTCGTCACACCCAGTGCAAATCTTAACATCTTTAACTCTGCCACATCCAGCTCAAACTCCTGCCTTTTTGTCAATGCCACTGTCCTCAACCCATATAACATAGCTGGTCTCACTACCCTCTTGTAGACCTTCCCTTTCACTCTTACAGGTACTTGTCTGTCACAAATCACTCCTGATACTCTTCCCCACCCACTCCATCCTGCCTGTAGTCTCTTCTTCACCTCTCTTCCACACTCACCATCACTCTGAACTATTGACCCCAAGTATTTAAACTCATCCACCTTTGCCACCTCTACTACTTGCATCCTCACCATTCTTCTATCCTCCATCTCATTCACACACATATATTCTATCTTAGTCCTGCTGACCTTCATTCCTCTTCTCTCTAGAGCATATCTCCATCTCTCCAGGGTCTCCTCCACCTGTTCCCTACTGTCACTACAGATCACAATGTCATCTGCAAACATCATAGTCCATGGGGACTCCTGTCTGATCTCGTCTGTCAACCTGTCCATCACCACTGCAAATAAGAAAGGGCTCAGAGCTGATCCTTGATGTAACCCCAACTCCACCTTAAACGCATCCATCACTCTCACCGCAGACCTCACCGCTGTCGCACTACCCTCGTACATATCCTGTACCACTCTTATATACTACTCTGACACTCCTGACTTCCTCATACAATACCACAACTCCTCTCTAGGCACCCTGTCATATGCTTTCTCTAAGTCTACAAAAGCACAATGCAACTCCTTCTGACATTCTCTGTACTTCTCCATCAACACTCTCAGAGCAAACATCACATCTGTAGTGCTCTTTCCCGGCATTAAACTATACTGCTGTTCACTAATCATCACATCCCTTCTTAACCTGGCTTCCACTACTCTTTCCCATAACTTCATGCTGTGACTAATCAATTTAATCCCTCTGTAGTTACTACAGTTCTGCACATATCTTTTTATATGTCTAAAATTGTAGGATCAGCTAAACTAAGAGCAATAACATAACTCTGTCATTAATACAAATGAAAATAAAATATCATACCAGTGATTTTCTTTCAGAAATGACCAGCACTTGGCCTTTGAAGGAGCCATATGTGCTTCACAAGTAAGGGCTGTGCCCTGATAAATGTATTTTTGAACTGCTGATTAAAGAATGTGGTATTTTGACTGGAGGAGATTAATGTATTTTTATGATTTTGTGTGTGTGTGAGTGAGTAAGTGAGTGAGTGAGTGAGTGAGTGAGTGAGTGAGTGAGTGAGTGAGTGAGTGAGTGAGTGAGTGTGTGTGTGTGTGTGTGTGTGTGTGTGTGTGTGTGTGTGTGTGTATGTGTGCGCGCGCGCGCGCGTGTGTGTGAATCTCTCAGTGTCAGTGCAGGTGTGTTTGACTCTTATCAGATGGGGGAGGCTGAAAAGAGCACAAACATGGATTACAGTGCCTCTGATCTTCTTAACCCTTCCTCCCCAATAGCTACAAGGGTGATTAAATTATGCAAGTTGCATCTGTGTATGTATGTATGTGTCACTGTCTGTCATTGTGCATAAGTGTTACTCTATGTTGGTATTTGGATATGTGTGTCTGTCAGGGGGGGTATGTGGGTATGTGGGTGTGTAATGCCTAGTCTGTGTTGAAGAGGTGTGTATGCTTGTACGTGATCTGTTAGGTACCATCAGCATCACTTATTAGCACAAGATTTTATGGCAATCAGTTGAACAGTTCTTTCAGGTGCTAGACTCATGGTCTTGCAAATCATATTTTCATGTGACCCAGTAACATGCAATTTGTACATGTCTATGGATTGCATCAAATCAAAGGCAGTCAGCTGAACATTTGTTTCAACTACTCAGATGAATGATTCATGGTCATATAAATTATATTTTAATGCAATCCTCTGACATGCAATTCAAGCACATCCATGGCTGCATTAAATCAAAGGAGTACAAGATGTCCTATCTGTCCAGGTAGATTTGTGATTCTCTGCACTATGATTACGAATGCCAGACACTGTGTGCATTTGTTACAGTATGCACTGTCTTATAGTTTACCCATTCAGGTGTTATGAAACAACTTGACAATTTAATCTAATGCTATGTTGTTTTATCTCTGTGTGGATTAGTAGTTCGCTATAACTATTAGTGTTTAGTCTTACTCTTAGCATATATATAATTAGATAGTTTTCCAGACTTCAACACTATCAGGATATATTTCTATTTTTCATATTTCCCTTTGCTGATCATCCTATTTTAACTGTTTCTGCTGTCTTTATTCAACATCTCTGGCATCGCAGTTGAAACTTATGTTGTGATAACAGAAGCAAGAATCTGTTCAAACTATTTGATATTTTGCTGTTATTATCATAATGCTATTTCGAATCAAATGTTTTAAATAATTGTACAAATGTTTCATATTCCTGCCTTATTACTATTTATCTGTGTTTGATCACTTGCACTATAACTAATTGCACTCTTTCTCTGTGCTGGAGCCTTCTCTCCCTTGGACTCCACTAAAATTTGGACTTTTTAGATCGACAGCCATGGTTATCAAATGCAATAAATCAGTAGAATACAATACCCTAATTAAGTATAAAGTAACATTCATCATATTTTATACTTCCTACTGTTTTACTAACCTTTTGCTGCTGCATATTTTAAGTACTGACATTTCTGACATTACTTTGTACTGTCTCTCATTTTGTATTATTCATTGTATTTGTCTGACCTGTTTAATGTATTATTGTTTTTGTTTACTTATTAAGTTTGTATCTACTTTTCTCCTAATGAAATTACTACTAGATCATAATATGTTGTATGTTATAAGAAGGGTAAGCAAACTGAATGCTTTGTCTCTTTGAACTTATTATCAGTGTCAGCTGGTGACTTTGAAACAAAGTGGGATTTGCAGGAAACAAATGACAAGGGTAATTGAAAGTATGTGAAGTCCTGTTACAACAGGTCAATAAACATCATCTGAGATCAAACAACAGATGGTGCCAGTAAATTCCATCTACAGACTACCTCAGTACTGACTCATTATAGTCACTTTATGAACACTCAGGCGCGCGCACACGTGTACGCGTGCGTGCACACACACACACACACACACACACACACACACACACACACACCAACACATCCACACACACTCACACACACACACACACACACACACACACACACACACACACACACACACACACACACACATGTCTAGACAGCTGCAAACATGTCCTTCCAGCAGTAGTGCAGATAGGGTAGTGCAAGAGGGGCAACTGCCCTGGGTACAAAAGGTGCTGGGTGCAGCCAGTTGATCCTGATCTTTCTTTAGTGTAATATTGTCTTTTAAAAGCCCATATTGCATTTGCAGTCAAATACGAGCACTGTAGTGCTCCATGTGTGGGCATAATGGTTAAGGTGTTTACCTTACAAACACAAGGTGCAGCGTTTGATTCTCATGTGAGTGAATTAGCTAGGCTTAAGACGGCCCACAAGGGCAGTTAGCCTAGTACTGATCTGTGAACATATGAGTCTCTGAACTATAGCAAACTGCTTGCTACAGTTTAAAAGTAAAAACCAATTTAACTAAACCCTGAGTGCTGTAGCATTCCATGCAGGGAGGGTATAAGCTATAGCAAATAGTTTGCTACATTTTAAAATAATTTTTATTTTTAATAAATTATGTTGAAGAATGGTTGAGCCAGGGCAAAGAAATGGGACCTGAATGGCTGGGGCAGGAGGGAGGGGTGTGTGACATGCAACTGGCTACCTAGCTGGTAATGAAAGAGCTGGGGGGATTTTTTGCTTTTTTTTTTGTTTTCACTTGAACAGCTGAGGAAGTGAGGCAGTGGTTATCCAGGGCTCTGATTGAACCAACTATGCTTTTGAACTCCAGACATGCAGACACAACTACAGACACTCTCACAAACACACCTTCAGACAGCTGTGAACCTGACCCTAAAGATATCCACACAAACACACATCCAGGCAGCTGTAAATATTTAGTTAACATTTGTTTACCAGGAAAGTCCAACTGGGACAGAGCCCATTTTCAGCCGAGGCCCAGGGAGAAAAGCTCTAGATGCATGTCTTTGGAATGTGGGAGGAAACCCAGGCAAATGCAGGGAGGACATGCAGACTCCACACAGAAGGCACCCCAGCCAAGAATCAAACCAGCGAACCTCTTGCTGTGATGCAACAACACTAACCTCTGCACCACTGCACTGCCCAATATGACCCTAAACACAATGTGCACCCCCCCCCCCATACACAACCTCTTATCTCAAGAATCAAGCAAAAAGCTAAAAAAACAAAATAATGGGAGAAATAATGGTGGGACACAAGGTTAAAATCAGGGACAGATATTCCCCTGGATTTACTAATCTACCATGCAGGACTAGTCTAGTCCTGCACGGAAGCGGTCGTATAGGAGCAGGATGGCAGCGCGCCATGCAAAGTAATGAAGGCATGCTGCCCAAGCTCCCAGGCTTACACAGAGCGTGTACAAGCGCAGGGGGCTTGTCTGAGAGGAGAGCTCTCAGAATAAACATGCCCCTGCAATGCTGAACAGCAGAACGTGGAAATAAATGAGCGAGACCGCTCATAGGTGTCCACATATCCCCACCAACAGTCTCCCATGTGTACAACAGCAACATGACATAAAAATCAAAAGAAGAAACCCCTGTATTGTTTTCTAAAACTCAGAGTACAGCTAACCATAGGTGCGTGGGTGTGCCCATTGCTTAGCTATGGTTAAAGCAGCCTAAAAAGCTGAAGAGGATAACAAGGATGATATATGCAAATGAAGCATCTCAGCAATTGTGTAGTGGGCAGAGCGTTCACCCAACGAGCAGGCATTACCAGTTCGAGTCCAAGTGCAGCACAGTCTATTTTACATGGCAAAGCATGGTATAAGCAATATTTGTATTGCAAAACCCACTAAATAACATATATTTATGAACTGGAGTACTGCAGGAAATGCACATGTGAAGAGTCAGTATCATAATGAATAAGGCAGCAGTCATAGTCGGCATAGCCAGATGTCTGGCAGGGCACCACATCGGCAGATGTACCGTGGTGCTCGTGGGAGGGCCGCTGGTCATCATGCCCCTGGCAGAGGCGCCACAACTGGTACCAACAGGAGCATGTTTCAGGCCGTAATGGAGGCACAGGCAAGTATGGAAATGTGCACCAGACAGGGCCTGTGGATGCAGAAGGCTTCTTTCTCATCTGTAAGTAGCAACCTCCGTGAACTTGCTGCTGCCCTCAGTGAATAGACCGAGATCATGGATAAACGGTGGGGTGAGATGGTGGACCTCCTCGATCGTGGTATGTCCGTGCTTGAACATGTGGTGGGAGTGGTGTGATGGCCATGAGGATGTAGGCCAGAAACACCAGTAGCTGGTGGTCAACATGGATGTGCCAGGACTCCAAGCTGCTCCCATAGTGGCAGTACCAGCCCCAGCACACCACTGAGGGTGCTGTCCACACAACACCACAGCAGGCCTCATGTAAATGGCCCTGTCCAGTCCTAAGTGGGACATGGTTCCAGCGGACATCTGTCATCATCCGGGGAAAGTTGTACCTCAAGGTCTGTACCTGCACGTGCCCATGGAATCCCTGGCAGGCACAGTCAGCATGTCCATGGCTGGAGGCAGGGAACTGCACACCCTGCCAGGTATGGTCTGCAGCTGTCCAACAACACTCGTATAGGGCAACCACATGACAGAACTGTGTGCATGCATACCTACACACTATGCAACCACACCTAGGGTGACCCCATACCGACACACACCACATCACCATGCCCCAATCAATGAACCAAACCCCTCACCCACACACATGGTGACTCATGTATCCACCACTCTCGGCTTCTGGCACACCAGCAACACACCCCGTGCATATGATAATATCTGTGCCACATCCCTGTTTTCCATAACATCGATGCAGGTCAGGCTAATATGGTTCTGATGCACACGGTGACGGCAATAGAGTGCTGCAATGTACTGCAGTGTAAGATGTTGTCAGGGGTAATGTGTAATGCATACATGTCAGGTAGTGTAGCCATGCAGCTATGATGCATTTCAGCTGTTAGTAACACTGATTGTTATCTCCATAATGTTATCCATTTGTGTTGTAGGTGTACATGTGTCAGCAGGAGGATGGTCTGCAGTCATATTCCACAAAGGTATGTCACTGTGGTGACACCATGGCCATGACATATCGGGTGTACACTTGCACACATGTCACAGGTTTGTATAACAGTTATTGCCAGTGCCACACTGACAGGTGGCCTGCTGGTACATGTATAATCTGCACCCTTATGTCAACCCATCCACATACACGCACATCCTTACTTGGCAAAACTGTGACTAGACCCCTACCTAGGTATGTAGTGCTACTGAACTGTGTGGTTTTCATTGCACACACAACACCATGTTTAGGGTGAGGTGTGTACCAGGTCACGTTGCATGCAGAACATCCACAGACATGTACAATATGATAAAGGGGGATTTAATGTTTGCATATGGAGAATACATAGTGTGTCATACCATCATATACACATTGACTGACACATAACAGACAGACACACATCTTAGAGATCTGGGAGTATTGCTGCTAACTAACTAGTCCATATGTCCAATGTGTTACAGGTAGGCTGCACACAGCACATGTGTAACTGAGCTGTATCCTGTTATCAGTTACCTGTATGGGTGATGGTGACAGTGGTCACCAGAGAATGGTACATGGGCCATATGCCAAGTGTACCATGATGTAATGACAGTGTACACAGCACCCACATCCCCCAATGGATATTGTACACACTGGAACCCATCTTGATACTCTGACATACCCACTATCACACATTGCCCATGACGCCAATACAACCCATTGCATATCACAACAGTGGTACCACAGGGATATGCATGTAATGCACATGTCACAGGCATAGTAGGGTGTTGCATTGCAATGCCACACCTTTGGGCGGTGACAACAATATCTGTACTACTGTGTGGCAATGTGTATTGTAATAGGAGTATGTGGCCTCGGAATGGTGTACCCTACAGATATGCAGACATGCACACATACACACATGTGCAGACCTCAATGGGATTCCCATGCCTAGCGACTCATTTGTACAACACTGTTGTGCTGGTACTGCAAGGCACATGAAGCTGTTAGGGACAGGAGTGTAACAGGCTACATCATGTCCGATACAGCAGTGACCACATCTGACTATGGCAATGGGAGTGGAGGTGGTTGTGAAGGTTGTCATGGAATTTCCAACTACAGGTGTACTAACATACAAACAATGCTATCCTCAGTAATGCACAAATACATGTGTCAATACTGTCGTGCATTGCTGCAGGTGGTCATAGCTGTGTACCTGGTTGTTGTCCATGGAGGGACTGGATGTGTAGGGGGTGTGTGTACATTGGTAACATGCCACCTGCCATGTGCCAGCAGGCAATATATCGACAGACACCATGTTAGTGACTGACAGCGTGAGAGTGACATGCATCACCCAATCGTCTGGGTGCCTTCTGCACATGGCCACAGAGGTGATCCAGTTGACATGTATGCAACGTATCCCAGCTGGAGACCTACCATCTGCACATCTGTAGAGGGACTGAGCGACACTAGTTTGGTGAGTGGCTATGCAGTAGGATGAATGTGTCAACAGATGGATGTTTGACAACAATAAGTATGCCATTAATACTTGTTGTAAGCCCTCACTAACATGTGCTGTAGCGACGGTACTCTACAATTACATTCCACATGTCTGATTATTATCCAGTAGGGGATATATACGGTGACACAGCCCACACACCAGTAACACGACAGTGAGCCCTCAGAGTGCAGCTATGACCACAGGTGTGCTTGTTGTCAGTAGTAATGTTAGCACTCCACCCTTTCCTGAGACAGCACTGTCAACAGTAGTAATGCCATGTTACCCTGCATGCCTGTGTGACCGCACATACCCTGGGTTGCTACCCCTGCATGTCACACATTCACATGGATAACAGTGCTGTGCAGGCCTCATATACAGATATCATTTTCCAGGGTTTGACATAACCTTGTATGTGACCCAGAGATAGCCTCTGTGTAGACAATATTCCACAGAGTATAGCTGGAGGATGTCTAGACGGTCAGCATAGGCCATCTGTTTGATTCCTGTGATTCTTATAGTGAGGTATTTCCATTGCTTTCCCAGTTGTTGCAGCTGTCTTGTGAGGTACATACCAAATGGAACATTGTACTCTATACAGGATGTAATGAGGGATGAGTACAGTGGAACAATTACCCCCTTTTTTTCCTGGATGTAAAGCCCTCAGTGATGAGGTGTGCCACATAGAAGGATTTCCTTACTGCTGTGGCTATGTGGTTAATGAAGGTAAGACCACTGTCCACCTGTGTCCCTATGTCTGTCAGCACACTTTCAGTGTGTACTGCCACCTATGTGGTAATTCATGGGTACATGGTATGTCCAAAGGGGATAACTATACATTACTTGGCATTAAGCTTGAGCCCATGGCTCTGGCACCAAGCATCTGTTTCTGTAAAGCCATGTTGTAGAATATCCACATCATTTGGGGATGCAATAATGGCTCCCAGTTTGCAGTCACCTCTGAACTTTGTTAGCCAGAATTCCGTAGTGTTGGTCTGTACTTCAGGGAAGTAGATGCCAAACAAGAGCTGTGCCAGGACCAACCCTGACATACTCCAATTGTCAATTGTCTGGAGCAGGGATTAGACATGGCTACATTTACAGTCTGGGTTCCATCGGTAAATCAGTTGGCAACCCACTGAGTGACACAGGTGTTTATGGCCAACTTTGCATGTTTAACTATGTCTCTAGAGTGGGTGATGTTGTCAAAGGCCTTGGCGAAGTCCAGATAGGCTGTGTGTACTGCCTTACCATCCTCCACAGCTCCGGAGACTGAATCAAAGTAGTCAAACTGGTTCAGGAGACATGATTGGCCATGCACGAGCCCAACGAGGGTGGGGTCCAGTGTTTGCTGGTTGCCAATGTCTTTGTTAATAAGTTGCATGATAATGCATTCCATGCCCTTGCAGGTCCGGCTTGTCAGACTGATGGGATGGTAGTTCCCGGGATCCAAGTTGGATTCCCCCTTACAGAGTGTGATAACTGTAGCTGTGCACCACTCAGTGGGATAGAAGCCTGATGTGAGGCTATGATTACACATGGCACTTTGGTGAGATGCAGGGTTATGTAGTAGTTCATGTACTACACGGCCTAGGATGTCATCTGGTCTCATGGATGCTGTGTTCTTAGCAGTGGAATTTGGCAACCTTTTGTTACTGAGATGTGCCCTTTACGGGGTGAGGGAGGCTGAATGTGCCACTAAATTGGTCTGCCCGGATATTGGAACACTCCTTTGAATCAGTATATTTAATACCAATCTGTTGTAGTATAGAGCAGTTCTGAGCATTGCCCTATAGATCCTGGACATAACTATAGAATGCCTTGTGGTTGTCTTTGGAATCTATGGCAATTATATTTATGTAACAACCTGTGGCAAATTTCGAGGGATAGCAGCTTCTTACTGAGGCTGGTAAGGGAGCATTTTTCATTTTGGGATTATCCTTTTAACTGTAATAGTGTCTTCCTTCTGTTGAATAGACTGTTCATGGCAGATTGGCTTCCTTGTTTGGAGGACAGTGTTTCAGTTCTATGTAGGATGGCACAATTCATGCACGAGTGGATGTGCCCATACAGTGCCTTTGTGTAGGATTCACCAGTTGTACTTTCAGCTCCCATCTCCATGAGTGTCATGAGGTTTGTCACTTCTGACTTGAGTAGCATGGCATTGGCTTTGCAGAGGGTATTTATGGAGGATCCTTACTGGCAGGTGGGGGTGGGATGTGGATGTTAATGGTGATTACCTAATGGTCAGACCTGACCTATGAGGGTGACCACTGGTGTGGGGCATCTGACTCCCACGTTGGTAATAACCAGGTCTAGGATATTGGAGACCCTGGTTGGACAATGGATTAGTTGATCCAGGGGGTTGGAATGTATGAGTTCCTGGAACCGTTGGTAAAGGGTGGTGGTACATGAGTTGTTTTGTCAGTTAATGGCAGCGTATTTGGAATCACCCAGTATTATGGTGTTTGTTTGTATCTTAACATTGTCCAGTATCTTTGTTATGGTGTAGTGAGAACCTTGGACCATGGAGAGGAGATCAGTAGGCAGCTACAATTTGGATTGCAGTCTTACATAGTGTTAGTTGCATATGATGATTCTCAGATGCATTGTGTTTGACACTAGGCTGGAGGTGTGAATGACCTTGGTGAATATGGACAGTCCTCCACCTGTAGTGTTGTGGTTTTGGTTTGTTTCCTGACGTGTGATAAGGGTTGTAGGCAGGTATTACAGGTGTGCTCTCTGGAGCGTTGCACCAGGTCCCAGTTACTGCACAGATATCGATGTTCTCCACTTGTAGGTGTGGCTCAAGAGAGTGCCTTTTTAGGTTTAGACTTCTAACATTAAGTCGCATTGCTGTCGGTTTTGCATGCTTGTATCTGTTACAGTGGTGGTTTTGTCCTTTGAACCTTGCCTAGATAAGGCAATATGGGGGTGCCAAGAGCTGTAGCCAGTAACCTGAATCCTAGGGGCAACACGTGCAGACCATCTCTGCCAGAGCATCATGGTTTGTACATCATGTCACCCCAGGCAGACAGATACTGGATCCCCTTGGAATGACATCAGATGCTTTGCCACTTGTTGAAGTCATTGCTGCGTATATGTATATGTGTGATATTTACATGTAAATATGTACATATATATCCCCATATATGTATGTGGATATGTATATGGTCATATATGTATGTGGATATGTATATGTGTATATATCTACATAGATATGTGGATATATGTGCACACATATCTGTTTATCATATGTCTAGAACATGGAGTAGAGTCCTACCGCAGTACCAATAGTCCCAACACTGTAGTGCAAGGGGATGTCACAGATGTATTGCGGGTATATATGTAGACTGTTGCCACTGTCATAGGGGTGTCTTAACAGACATGTTAGGTGTGGGAGGTTGCATCTGCTGTAGACATGTGCACCATTACCTACGGACAGACATCCTAGGGGCAGCACAGTATGGACCCATTGCTAGCACAGTAATGATCCTGTGGACTACAGCAGGGATATGACCACTATATGTGGACAGTGTGGCACTCTGTGGTCAGTCCAGAAGTGTACACATGTCCCCTTCATGCGAGATATGTTGACCACGCCTCCCAATGTGGATGTTACTAGCCATGTACATGGGTATATCACGACAATACTGGGGTACATATGCCCACACATTGTATGCATGCACACAAGCCAGTCTGTCCAGACACATAATACCTGGTGCTGCTGAGTTCACATGGCCACATACTACCCAGTAGAGAATGATATACATCTGTGCAGCATACCACTGCTTTGTCAGAAATACACAACAGTTATGCTGGCCTGGCAGCAGTATGTCCTGCAAATAACTGGACATAGCACACTAGGTATTTACAGTAGGCTGCTAGGCATGTCACAAAGCACTGGGCAAACTACAGGCAGGCTGCCACAACACTGGAATATATAGTGTATGGAGGAATACACATGTACCTGTGATTATAGCAGACTCGACACGCAGGTCACAGCACACCATAGCAGACACCTGTGAGAAAATGCATACCCACATCCAATGGCAACGCAGCCACAGCCACATATGATACACAAGCTTAATACTGGAGCGGCATGTAACATCAGAAAGAACAGGACAGAGAACAATGGCATCTACCACAGTCTGTACAGAGCCCATGTGTCATAAGTGCAATACACATACAATCATCAGTCATCCTAACCCAGGGTCTGCAACCTGCGGATCTGGAGCCACATGTTTCTCTTCAACCCTGCTGTAGTGGGTCCTTGTACCTCTGAGGATTAATGGACACACTACCGCACAACACACACACACACACACACACACACACACACACACACACACACACACACACACACAGAGACACAGTGATCCCAACACAGGAACACAAGTATGGACATATGTTAGGTATTGTTCTTATATACTTAGTTATATTATATTTAGTATAACTATATATGAAACCATATATGCTCTGCTACCTTCATTGTAGGAGTCAGATAGCTGGTGTGCCTCCTGATGACATTAGTTCAGTGGGTGAGGGGTCAGGAATGTCTCTTTGGATAGTGAAGGCCGCAGACCCCTGCCATACATACACAGACCACAGTACTGTACACACAAACACAGAATGTCCAGGTAATGTCCTCAGAAACAGCCCCTACTACACACATGTCCAGCAGTCTGTTATCTGCTGTCAATAGCTAATGGTATACAGACCATATGCACCATATATATGTGGGCAACATTTGCATAACACATGTGCGCACCTCTGCAGTCTAGAAGTCAGTGTATGTAACAGTGTGCTATGCCCCTGTAAGGCAGTGTATGGGGGGTATGCACCATAAGTGTCCCAGGGTGTTACAACATGTGAGGACCACCAGTAGTAAGCTGCCTTATGGTATGCGGATGTACATTACCAAACATTTCACCTTGTGAACATTGCTGGCCTACTGCTTACTGCCATCAGTGTGATTGTGATGATTACAGTTATGCAATGTTATGTGACAGATACCAGCCATAGTGTCAACCCAGGTCTTTTCCCCCTAGGGATTGCATGCAGAGTGTATTTAGAGGCCACTGGGCTATACATCTGTATGACATACTGTGGATAGTTTCTTATGCTGTGGCCACGTTAGTCTTTTCTGTTGAATTACCTGAAGGCCTTGGCATGGACACCAACAGATGTGATGCTTTCGGACTACTGTAATAAAGGATATGTTTGAGTGTTGCATTACTCTGTATGTATGTCAAAGCATAATCAGCTATATGACAGGGCATATACAACTGTAATAGTGCACAAGTGAACCTTTCCTATGTATACTAACCTGTGTGTTGTGTTACATCCATTGACTTCTCTGTGGGTATATGTGTCAGGCAGCACTTGTCTGTGGTATGGGTGACTAATACAATGTCCATCGGATGAGGTTGCAACTGTAGGGATACTGGCTGCTCAGTATGGTGTGCATCCTCTGATTATGTATCTTCCTAGACATGCCTCTGTGTGTGTCTGTGTAGACACATATATATATATATATATATATATATATATATATATATATATATATATATATATATATATATATATATATATATATATATATATATATATATATATATATATATATATATGCATATATGAGTATCTGCATACATGTCTCCATGTATAGGTATCATAGGACTGTTCATTGCTTGCACATTGTACATTCACTATGGTAGCCAGACTGTACTGCATGATATGTTATCAATACCTGCCTGACATAATACAGGTGGGATGGCTTACTGTTAACATATTGCGGCCACGTATTGTCAGGTCCTGGTTATGGCATTTGCAACAGTTGGTATTGTATTGCAGGGGGGATATCAATACATGTAAGACATATGTTGCTTGAGCCCCCTCACCCCCATTAACGGTGCCTGTATTCATATATGTCTTTGTTATGTTCTCTATGATATCTATAGATATATATCCTTATACACACACACACACACACATATATATATATATATATATATATATATGCAGATACATATATATATATATATATATATATATATATATATATATATATATATATATATATATATATATATATATATATATATATATATATATATATTGCTTTATATATATTTATATATTGACATATATATGTAGATAGATTTGTATAGATGTATGCATGGAGAGAGTGAGGTATGTATATCTATTTATATATATATATATATATATATATATATATATATATATATATATATATATGTACACACACGCATTACATCTAGATGTTAAAGTACATTTTCTGCACTGTTGGATGATTGTGCTGGATGACATGTTTCTGAAGCCATCAGACGTATGTATATCTGTCATAGCTTAGTGGTAGTTCACGTTGTCTATGGTGTGTAGGGTCCTGGGTTCGAGCCTTGCTGACACTGTTTAATTTATTGCTGGGCAGAACACGGGCCATTGGGTACAGAGTGATTAAGGCATGTTAAAGCAGTTCTAAGCAGGTGTGAGCGGGTTTGTGCAGAGCTAAGCACTGCTAACTTCCAGTTACAGTCTCATACACTCAGTTGGCTTCTATATTGCTTAACCTGTGTAGGAAGTGCTTACCCCCACGCAAACCCGCTTATAACTGCTCAAAAGTGCCTTAATCACACTGTATCCAACGGGCCATGTTCTGCCCAGCAACAAAATAAACAGCTCCTGCAGGGCTCAAACTCAGGACACTGCACATCATAAACAAGGTGCTGTACCACTAAGCCATGCCAGATACAAATAAAGCTGATGTTTTCAGAAACATATCATCCAGTCCAGGCATGCAACAGTACAGAGAATGTATACCAACATCTAGATGTATGTCTGTGTACATATATTAATATCTAAACAGATACAACATATCTATATATGTAGATATATATATTTCTGAAACTATATACATATATATCAATATATATGAACATATATACATGCAAATGCCTACATCGACACATATATGTGTCGACACCTGTATGTCTACATATACACAGCAAGTTACATATGTGTATGCACATATATATCTATGTAGGTATATACGGACATAGTTATATATATGTTAGCAGATATATATATCTATACAGGTATATATGGCCATATATCTGTAGATAGCAATGGCAGATTAACAAACGACACATATGTCCTCGTGCACCGTTAATGGGGTTGAGAGGGCCAACACACTATATGTCTTGTATGAATAGGCATCCCCCCCACAGCCAAACATGTCTGCCCTGCAATACACTATCAAGTGTTGCAGATCCCAAAACCAGGACCTGACACAACATGGGCACACAATGTTACCAGTACTACATCCCACCTGTATGATATCAGGCTGGTATGGTAACATATCATGCAGTACAGTCTGCCTCCCATAGGAAATGTAATATGTGGAAGCCATCAACATCCCCAGGATACATGTACACAGACACAGATATGCAGATACAGATATACATATATATATATATATATATATATATATATATATATATATATATATATATATATATAGATATACATGTGACTACACATACACACGCAGTTATATATACAGTAAGATACATAAGTAGAAGGTGCACACAATATGGAACAGCCACTATGCCTACAGTTAACCCCTGAATGACTGGACACTGTATGAGCCACCCATACAAATGACAATCGTTGCCTGCAACATATACCCATAGAGAGGTCATAGGAAAAACACCACACACAGGTTTGCAGACATGGAAACCTTTTATTGTGTACTATTACAGTTCTATATGCCATGTCATACAGCTGTTCAGACACTGACAATCATATAATCAGAGTAATATAACTGTGAACCAGTTACAGTAATATAGTAGTCTGGAAAGGTTCACAACTGTTGCTGTTCAGGCCAAGCCCTTCAAACTGTACAATAGTGAAGACAAACTGGGCCACAGGATACCAAACAATCAACAGTATGTAATGCAGGTGTATAGTTCAGCAACCTCTATCTACACACTGTACAAACTCAGTAGGTGGTAAAGATGTCATGTGACCACATGGGTTGTGACTGCTACATAACAAGGCATAACTGAAACATTCACGAGCACACCGACAAACGGTACAGTTTGTATGGCAGGGGGCAGTAGGCTTGCATTAACCAGATCCATGTCAGTAATGTATATATATGTGAAGTATATGGTACTGTACATCCAGAAACCTTAAGGCAGCTCACCCCTGATACCCCCACATTTTGTAACAGCCTAGGTCATTTATGGTGCTCCCCCCCAGACTCAGTAATACAGGGCCATATACTACTGTTACATACACTGGCCTCTGGAGTGCATAAGAGCACACATGTATTGTGTAGGTGACACCCACACATATATGGCCCCAGCCCCACCATATGTGTGGGGGATACAACAGTAGTGGACTGATGGCAGCAATGGCAGTGTGATATACTCACAGCCCACTACAGAACAACCACCGACAGCATGACATATGTGCAAAGCTTGGTATGTAGGTGATGGACATAGGCTGGAACACAGGCACATATGTGGACAACTGTTGCCATACATTATGCAAGGTGCTGGTGTTACAGGATAGTCTGTAACATACCCTTATTCAGGGAATTGAGGTTAGAAACAGACATGGATGTAGCCATGTACCGATAGCACTCAACACACACACTGCCAGTGTAATATCTGACACAGGACCTGTGTGGTGGAAAGATAAGACATGATAGGCATAGCTCTGGCCAGCAAGAGGATAGGCCCACAGTAGTGAGCTATGCAGAAAGACTGCATTCCAAGGTAAACTAGTATGTACACACACACCCTGTAGCACCAGTACTATACAAAGCATAACACAACTCTACTCGCAGTCTGTCTGTAGTTCCTGATCCTCCTACAAATATGTGGCTGCACTGAGTGTGCCAGTTCTCCTGTAAGAGGTAATACTACCTGCTGTCAGTAACACTGATGCCCACACACAGGATGGATGTCCATCACACAGGAAATGTAAAGGGATCACGCCCACATGATGTGAGGATTTATAGTGGGTGGTTGCCATGAGAGTAGTAATTGGAAGTAGTACACATGTGTAATCATATATATATATGGCTATCTGGATAAGTATATTTACATATATTTCCACCATATGTCCTGGACATGAAGTGTAGCCCAGCCCCTATGATCCCACTGTCGTAGTTGAAGGGGATGTCAGGTATGTATAGCAGGTATACTAGTAGACTATTGCTACTGTCATTGGGATTGTCTTCACAGACATGGTGTGTGTGGGAGGTCACATCTGCTTATAACATGTGTGCCATTGGCTACTGACAGATATCCTAAGGACATCATTGTACAGTACCGCTGCTAGCACGTAATGCCACTGTGGACTGCAGCAGAGATATTGGCCAATATATGTGGAAAGTCTGACACACTCTGTACAGTCCAGAGGTATACACATAAGCTTTTAGTGCTAAATATGTGTACCATGCCTGACAATATGGATGTAGACGGCCATGTAGATGGGTATAACACATAACAAATGGTATACATTTGCCAACATAGGTTATGCATTCACACACCCCTGTCTGGCCTGACACATAATGACTGCTGTTACAGGGTTGTCATGGCAACATACTACCCACTAGATATTGACATACATCTGCACAGCATCCCACTGCTCTGTCTCACATAAATGACTGTTAAGGGAGGCCCGGCAGCAGTACATCTGGCAAGTATCTGCACATGACATCTCACTGGGTAAGTACACTAAGCTGCTAGGCATGTAACAATGCACTGTGCAGGCTGCAGGCAGACTGGCTCAGCACTGGCCTACATCTCCTATGGGGGAATACACATGTACCTGCATATAAAGCAGGCTCAACAGGCATGTGACAGCACAGGGTAAGATACACTTGTGCGAAAGTGCATAACCACAACCAATGTGAACACAGCCACAGCCACATATGGTTAGCTAGCATGATATTACAGTATATGGACTATCTGTTCTACACCATCCTCATATGTGCCACTTACAGACTGACCCTACATATACTGGGCTGCTACACAGTTTGGTCTGATGGCTGTCTGTGGTATGGTACACGTGTGTGCATGGCCCTACAAATATGTATGCCAATACAGTACCATACAGTGGAGCAGCATGTAACATCAGATAGGAGGGGAACTAGAACAATGACATCTACCACAGTCTGTACACAGGCTAAAGTACATATTAACAATACACACACTGTCAACAATCACCATAGGTACACAGACCTCAGTACTGTACAAACATCCATGGAATGTCCAGGTAATGTCATGAAATATAACCCCTACGTACATAACATGTTTAGCAGTCGGATATATCACTGGCTTGTTATCAGATATGATGACACTAATTATGGTGTACAGCACATATGCACCACTTCATGCACAACATATGTACAAAGGTTGACAGAGGTGTGGCTGGAAACATTTCTGCATAGCGGGGGGGACACCTGGCTATTTCTATGTTTCTACACAGGACTCGGGGGGCACACCTGACTGTTACTATATTTCTATGTAGGAAGGGGGGTGGGCACACCTGACTATTTCTACATTTCTATACAGGAGTGGGGGGGGACACACAGGGCCAATATTGACATGTTGCTGTGATAACCGCATACATTTACTGTTGTAACAGGGTTTGTTGCAACAAATGCCCTGTGAGGGATATGACGTCAGTGACTATCATGGCTTTCACCATCTACAGACTGCAATCCTCACACTACTTTCTGCAGTCCACAGATAGATGCTCCATGGGTGACACATGAAACCAAAGACACAACACTGCCCAGTCTGCAGATGACCCTGCAGATGGGGATTCCTCATAAACATGGAACTGACATGGTAGGTATTGAGACATGTAGGACAGCCATATCCACACACAGTGTTAAACCAACATTGCTCCAAATGCAGTATAGCAGCACTTACAGTCTGTAGTCAGGTCAGGCACATCCCCCTTTTGTTTGTTGCCCTCTTTCCACAGTGTATGTTGTTAGTGGTAAACCTCAATCCATCCGATATGCTGTTTGCCAAATGACAGATCTAGTTCCTGCTCACAGTGGATGAAAAGGGCCAACACCATCATGATGTTCCTAGATATTGGAGTATGTTTCCATGCAATTGGCTGTGGGAATGTTACCACAGCTGTTTCACATGCAATCAGCTAGGGGAGGGCTGCAATTCATGCAGAGGCCATCAGCTGACCATGAGCATCACTTAAAATACACATGCTGCTGCCTAAGCAAAGCAGCTGTAGGTCTCCACATCCACCAGAGAGGGGGTGGGACAGGCAGACAGAGGCAAAGACATGTTAGGGAGGGGTGGGAGAGTAAAACTGAAGCATGTTTGTGTCACACACCCCTGACAATTATGTAATGCAATCACGGTTCGATGCAGTTATTGGATGCACCACATGGGTTACCTGTTGTATAGCACTCAGAACATATATGTGATGGTGACTGACATCTGCAACAGGGATACAGTAGCTATATGGTAGGTGATGTGCACATGCCTGTCCGCATGAACAGGTGCCAGCGTCAACACAGCCACACTCTCACAGGGACACACACACATTGACACACTTGGCAGGGCCAGGAGTACAACTCATCAGTAGTGGGATTGTCACATCACATCATATCACTGTGCAGGTATCACATGCACCACACAGGTCATACAGGGGTTGTATGGGCAAGAGGTATGGGGAGGTGTCTAACATTAGACAACATGCTGCAGTATGCCTATGGGGGTTGTAGGGAGTGTGGATGTGAACATACGCACCATACAACACACACACAAACACACAGGGTGCCAGTAATGACATGCATGGGTACATATATGCATGGGTGTGTGGTGTTTGACTGTGCCAGAAGGCTGTACAAGGCTAGGCAATGGGTGTACCTTGGCATCAGGCCACATGATGATGGTCTGCATTGTGGCTCAGGGCTGTAGTGTCTGAATTTGCTGACAAAGGTGAGTATTGTATCCCCATCCAGTCACCTGGGTGACTATTGTGTGTGGCCAATGCTGTGCATCGCTTGCCATGTATGTGTTCCTTAGTCCATGACATGGACAGTGTCTGGGATGTGCGCACCTCCCACATGCATGTACAGTGACATGTGGAACTGTACCTGGGGTGTCTGACCCATGTTGTGAACACATATTATCATCAGATGTGCCAGTCCTGCCCACCTGTGGTGGGAACTGGTAATGGCCTGCAGGTTTACCCTGCACCTACATTGAGAGCATGCTAACAGCATTCATTGGTGTCAGTGGCATCTGTCCATACAGGGCATGTTATGCCTGTTGTGGGTCACATGTGATGACACCACAGGTGGTGCAGGTGTCCTTTGGTGAACATGGGGGAGGTGCACTGTATGCACGTACGTGCATGTTGGACAGATGGACATGATGTCATTCCCTCTGTAGCCCACTGTTGTCACTCCATAGTTATTATCAGTGGCCAATATGCAGTGTACTACCAACATATTGGCTGTTGCCTAGGCGTGTGTGTGTGTGTGTGTGTGTGTGTGTGTGTGTGTGTGTGTGTGTGTGTGTGTGTGTGTGTGTGTGTGTATAAGACATGGGTTGAGAGTGTGCTTTGGGTAATACTGGGGTTGCTAACTGTAGTTGCCTGGCCTTGATGTCACATGTATGGGTATGGCTTTGCACCCCAACCTCTCAGCCATTTCACATCTGTTATCCCCGTATGGTGGACATTGTGATATATAGTAGGGCCACAATATAAGAAATATGCAAAACCGGCTCTACATTGGCCAGAGGTGTCGCACAGTCACAACCACCTCTACACAGGATGCGGGTTACAAACACACACACACACACACCTGTAATGTCTGGGAGTAGAACCCCTACCTAACTAGTTTATTACACTACAGCACTACACAGTTATAGTACGCACCATGGACATTACTGGAGTACTCTTTCCCCAAAAGTGCATTTCGCAATGACTGACATCAGCAGGATTGCCAAAGTAGGGCATTTGAAATTTACTGTGAGTGATTAGCCTACAATGCATTGCTCCTTACACAGGCAGTGAGACACACAAAACATCCACAACCGACATGTGTGGGTATAGAACCCCTAACAGATCTATATCACACTACAGTATGGAGCTGTTATAGGATGCACCATGGGGATTACTAGAGAACTCTTTCCCCAAAGGTGTATTTCACAATGAATGCCATCAGCAAGATTGCCAAAGTAGGGCATTTGAAATTTACTGCGAGTGACTAGCCTAAAATGCATTGCTCCCTACACAGACAGTGACACACACTATACATCCAGCACTGCCATGGGTGCAGATGGAACCCTACCATGGTTCTAATTCACACTCCAGCAGTATGCAGTTACAGGATGCGCTACAGAGATTACTGGGGTACAGCCTTCTCAGAGGTGTATTTCTAGGTGGGTGACATCAGCAGCCTTGCCAAAGTTGGGTATATGAAATGTAAGGGGTGTGAGTACCTAAAAAGCATTGCTCTCTATACAATCAGACATGCACACAAACACACACACACAGTTGTCAGGTCTGAGGTTAGAACTCCCACCTATCTCTTTTATCACACTATAGCCCCATGCAGTTATAGGATGTGCTATGGAGATTACTGGACTACAACCTTCCCAGAGGTGTATTTCTAGGTGGGTGACATCATCAGCCTTGCCAAAGGTGGGTATATGAATTGTAAGGAGTGTGATTAGCCTAAAAGGAATTGCTTTCTACACAGACACACACACAAACACAGTTACCAAGTCTGGGATTTGACCTCCTACCTAACTACTTTATCACACTACAGCAGTATGCAGTTAAGGGATGCACTATGGAAACTAATGGGCTACAGCTTTCCCAGAGGTGTATTTCTATGTGGGTGACATTAGCAGCCTTGCTAAAGTTGGGTATATGAATTGTAAGCGGTGTGAGTACCCTAAAAAGCATTGCTCTCTACACAGTCAGACATGTACACAAACACACAGTTGGTAAGTCTGTGGTAAGAACTCTCACCTTGCTCCTTTACCACACTATAGCCATACACAGTTACAGGACATGCTATGGAAATTATTGGGCTACAACTTTCCCAGAGGTGTATTTCTAGGTGGGTGATATCAGCAGCCTTGCCAAAGGTGGGTATATGAATTGTAAGGAGTGTGAGTAGCCTAAAAGGCATGGTTATCTACACAGTCAGAGACAGACATACATGCCCACAAACACACACACAGTTGGCAGGTCTGGGGTTAGAACTCCCACCTAACGCCTTTATCACACTATAGCTGTATGCAGTTACAGGACGTGCTATGGAGATTACTGAGCTACAACCTTCCCAGAGGTGTATTTCTAGGTGGGTGACATCAGCAGCCTTGCCAAAGGTGGGTATATGAATTGTAAGGAGTGTGAGTAGCCTAAAAGGCATTGCTCTCTACATAGTCAGAGACAGACAGACATGACACAAATGCACAATTGTCAAGTCTGGGGTTTGACCTCCTACCTAACTACTTTTTCACACTACAGCAGTATGCAGTTATGGGATGCGCTAAGGAGATTAGTGGGCTACAGCCTTCCCAGAGGTGTATTTCTAGGTGGTTGACATCAGCAGCCTTGCCAAAGTTGGGTATGTGAATTGCAGTGGGGTGTGAGTACCCTAAAAAGCATTGCTCTCTACACAGTCAGACATGCATACAAACACACAGTTGGCAAGTCTGGGGTTAGAACTCTACCTAATTCCTTTCCCATACTATAGTCATACACCGTTACAGGATGTGCTACGGAGACAGATGAACTGCAATCTTCCCAGAGTTGTATTTCTAGGTGGGTGACATCATCAGCCTTGCCAAAATTGGGTATATGAATTATAAGGAGTGTGAGTAGCCTAAAAGGCATTGCTTTCTACACAGTCAGAGACAAATAGACACGCACACAAAACACACACAGTTGCCAGGTCTGGGGTTAGAACTCCTACCTAACTATTTTATCACACTACAGCAGTAAGCAGTTATGGGACACACCACTGAGATTACTGGGATACATCTCTTCCAAAGGTGTATTTCACATTGGATGACCTTAGCAGGCTAGTCATAGTAGCGCTATGGGGTGGACGGTATGTGCATGGGCCATAAACCATTCATCTAGGGATGACACGCCACATGCAGCCACACACGGGGTCATATGTCACAGGTACGTATATACAGCTACTAGATGACTACTTCCTTGTACAGTCATGTTGCACAGCTGGCACATGCACCACTTAGTTTGTGGTGCTGACAGGTACTGGTTGCTAGTATCTGCAGTGAGTGACATCTGCACCTCATGTGTTTGGGGCCCTTTGTCTTTGTGCTGGGTGGGACAGGCCTGGATGGCTCCTTGTCATGGTCACACTCTTCCACACATCTATGTCCATCTACCTTTGGCTTATTATAGTGTGCTGTCCTTACATATATGTCTGTATTCCTATTCACTGTGTGTGCAAGGCATGAGTGGTGCATACTGACAAGTGTATGCACTAACAATTGCAACTGCCGAATATGTCTGGTCCACTGGTATTTGCAGACATGGCCTTCATGTGTTTAAGTGTGTGAGCATGCCCAGTATGACCTTTCAGTATGTTGTTGACTGACATTGCCTTCATTTCTCTAAGTGTGTGAGCATGCCCAGTATGGCCATCTATATTGCATGTGTGGATCAAATCCAGGTAGTTTGTACTGCAGTGCTGACCTTTGTGTTGTACACCGACAGGTAGCATGCTGTGTCTGCAGGGTATCCATTGATCATTTGGCATTGACTGTTGCTACATTTCTGCATAGCGGGGGGGACACCTGGCTATTTCTATGTTTCTACACAGGAATGGGGGTGCACACCTGACTGTTACTATATTTCTATGTAGGAAGGGGGGAGGGCACACCTGACTATTTCTACATTTCTATACAGGAGTGGGGGGCCACACCTGACTGTTACTACATGTCTACGTAGGATGGGGGGAGCACACCTGATACTTGTACACATTTGCTAGGACTGTACTGGTATGTCAAGTACTTCATTTCAGTCTGTAGTCTTACCTATCATGCTGGCTAGGGCATACCAGTGTACTAACAGTTCTTATCTTTTGATTACATACATATTAGTTTCTGACTTCCTAGCCTTCATAACTGACTTCCTACTACCTGGCCTGCTGTAGTCTGTCTGTGTAGGTCTGGGGGGGCTGGTTACCCATAGCCCTCATTCAGAGGCCATAGTACAGCATTTGTTTGTGTTTGTCTGCACCTGTCCTGCTGGCTGTAACTGTTGTTGGGTATGTGACCCCTCCTCTTGACTGGCATGTGTGAGTCCCTTATCTTGTGGGTGTCCCAGTATTGAGGATGGCGCTGCAGAGCTGCCTATGTTGGATGCACATAGTACACTCCATACGCATGGTTAGGCACTGGTAGTGTAATGTTTGGCATCCCTTTTACTGTATGTGAGAGTCAGAGAGAGTTGTTATTCCCTGGGTCCCTCCTGTGTCAGTATATGTGCTATGTTTTGCCTCTTTGCCAGGGCCAGGGCATACTGGGCACACCTCCTTCTGCCTACTCGGGCAGGCTCAGGTTGTTCCTCCTCTGAGTCACTCCATGCCTGTGCAGGCCTTGGCAATGGTGGGGGGCTGTGTGGCCCTGCCCCGTGCTGTTCCTGCTGCAGCTGTTTCCGCAGGATCATATTGTGTAGCATGGCACATACAAGGACGATTTGGGTACATGTAGTTGGTGAGTACTACAAGGCTCCACCAGATGTGTCCAGGCGCCGGAACCATGACTTGAGCATCCCAAACACATGCTCCATTATGATTCTCATTTGCATGTGTGCCTCATTATGGAGTTCTAGTTCGGGTGTGTGTGCATTTATGATGGGTGTCATCAGCCACAGTTCCAGTGTGTATCCAGCATCCCCCACTAGGTGACCATGTGGGATGTCCCCATTGACCAATTTCTGGTACAGCTGCGTCAGATGCCAGATGTGGCAATCGTGATAACTTCCAGGGCAGCCAGCACACATATTCAGTATTATGCCCTGGGCATCACACACAACCTGGGAGTTGATGAATGGGAAGCCCTTGCGGTTGAAGTAGACCCTACCCTGCTCACTGGGTGGTGCTTTGATGCATATGTGCATGCAGTCTATTGCACCCACTACCTCAGGATGTTCTGCTATTTGGTGGAAGAGACACATATTGCTGGCCAACACCTCATGGGTGATGGGGAAATATACGTGTTCACCGACATGTGCTGACATGGCATCCAGGAACTGATGGAGTATCCTGGATGTTAATGCCTTTGAAATCCCCATCATATCCCCCTTTGGCCTTTGAAAGGTACCTGTAGCTAGTATTCTTAGGCCTACACATACCTTGGTGTCCACTGGGATGGGTTCTCCTCTGTTAGTTCTGTGTGTGAGGTGTGGCCGGCACAGCTCCACAATTTGCTGTAGGAGGTCCCGGTCCACCCTATAGTGCTCTACTATCTCCAGCTCATGTAGCGCTTGGTAGGTTAACCTGGGTCTGTACACTCTTCTCCGTCTCCTCACTGTGGGTTGGTCGGCAGCATTCACATCCTCACCACCCTCAGCCTCTTCCACAAGTTGTATGATAGCTATTGCAGCCCCTAACATTTTGCTGTTGTGAGTGTTAAAAGTTCCCCGCTTGTTTACACTGGTGGTGTAGAGTGTGGGAAAAACCAGAGGGGTAGGTGTTTGCATATTTATAGTAGTGTTCTGGGCTGGGCTGGTCTGCTGCCTGTGTAATTGTCTGGTTCCGATACGTTTCACCTGGCAGCTAAGCTAGTACCCCTTGATTACCTTCCTACTGCTATTTTCCCTTCCTATTGCCCTTCTGTTTCAGCCCAGGGATGCGTTGTGCAATAGGAGTACTCAAATGCACACACTGCTGCTATTTCCTGGTTTAACTTCCTTTTTCTTCCTATAAATCCCGGTGCGTGGTGCGCGCACCCGCTTACACTTTGTCAAGAGTGCTAGGCAGGTTTAGACACCCCTCCTAGCTTAGCTGCGCTAAACTAGGAGCAAACCTGAGCCACAGGGCTGCAATCTGCTTACAGTATGCCTGACACACCCGCTCATGATGTGACCTACCTCCTAGTCCTGCACTCGGCTGTTCATACTCTTACACTGTTGGAATCTGCCTCACATGCCAGGGAAAACTGGGATTCACTATCCTTCCCCTCATTTGCATAGGATTGCCTGCTAATGCATAGTTACATGTGTCACACTGAGCCTCCCACCTTAGCAACCACTATTCACTGGCCAGGTTGTCTTTTGCCTGCCATTGACTCGCATGGCAGAATACTGATTTTTAGTTAGAATGCTTGTGTTAGGTTTATTTTCTTATTTTCCCACCGATCCCGTTTGCGTGCAGCTGCCCTATGCTTAAGCAGCCGTGATCGGTGGAAATAAAATAAAAGTTGTATTTTTTATGTTTTGTATTGTTTGCAATGCCAATGGCCTTATACTTGGCCATTGGCATGCTTCCTCAATGATATGCAGTCTTTATTTGGAGCTGTCATATCTCTGTTTTGGATTTTGCAGAACTGTACTCGGTTACTAACCGAGTACATTTCTGCAGATTCCGCTAGTCCTGCACGGCCTAATTCCAGCTTCCTGGATAGCAGATTTACCTCATTTGCATTGCTTTCACCTGCAAATGGGGTAATTTTCATACGGGGGCTGGAAAAGTGCAGGACTAGTGCAAGAGCGCTCGTGCACGTCAAACGAGCACGTACGTGGATCTCTCGGCCGCCATATTGCCAACATTACCTCTTACACTAATCTTGCACGCCATGCAAGCTTTTGAGAATCCGGGGGTCTATCATTATATTCTTTGAAATTTGCTAGACTAACAAGCTTTGTATTATTATACTTTTTCTGAAGGTTGATAAGTATGGAACTTACATTTATGTCATTATTTATTGACTATAATCCTTACTGATTTGCCAGAAAAAATACAAATGTTACGCCGAACCAAAGCTGGATCATGGTCAAATGGGTCCCCAGGCAGGGTAATGGATCTGACCCCCCCCCCCCCCGCAGTCATACCAGTATCCCGTTACTTAGCTATCGTTACCCAGTTACCATAAAACACTTTTCAGATGTATCAGTATGAGTACTGTTTTTTCCTTTCTTTTTTTTTTTTTTTTTTTTTTGTTTTTACTGTTACAATGATAACAGGAGCTTGGATTTAAAATTTTACAGCAAATACACTGACAGGCATTTGCTAAATAAAATAAAACAGTATGTCTCATATTGAGAACAGACTTAGTATTACCAACAGTAAACTTCTCTTACCATGAAACTCACATTTATTGAAAATTCATCTGGCAACCCATTAAACTACAAGACAAGTGCTGGAATTCATCCTCAAATATCATAGCGTGAAGAGCTAATTAGAGGCCAGGATAAGGGTAAAGGAATTCAAAAGACAAATGCACAGTGCATTTGGTAACATCTTGGACAACCCACTGCCAGTGTCCCTTTTCAGAGGCAGCACAGAATCACTATCTGGTGAAATGGCATGGTCAGAGTCACACAGTAGACAAATGAAGGCTGAGGAATTAAACCCTGCACTACAGGAGCAGGTCATTAACAGCTCACAGCTTTATTCATAAGCAGTAAGACTGTTGTGTCTAACACAGTCATTTCAAACCCATGTGCATCAAAAAAGAAGCTAAATTAAAACTATCCATAGTTAAATATTAACATTAAACTTTAGACTTCATGCTGTCCAGTTTATTTATAGGCAAATCATAAGCATTCTATCAACAGTCAACAAAACAAAACAAAGGATTGTACTCAAAGATGATGTTCCTGTTTACTACAATTGATACCTTACTTTACACCATAACTACTGTGGTCACAGGAACCACGTATTTACACACACACACACACACACACACACACACACACACACACACACACACACACACACACACACACACACACCACTGACTGCCACTTACTTGTATGGCTGTATGCATTAGATATCTGCTTGATATCAAGTAAAAGAACACATTCTTAAATAATGGTCCAGAAATGTATTCCGTATTACCTGAAAAAGAGGCAATTGTGCATAATGGATTTAGCTTGCTCAGAAAACTAAAACTATAGGTTAAACATTTTTGGTTATAATGGTCTACTTAAACAAGTTTACATAACACAGTAGGAATAATCATAAGAAATAAAAAACATTATTGTAGATTGACCAGAAACTAAAATCAGATGAAACAAATATAAAGATAAGTTAGAATAATAAAAAAATATATATTATATTATAAGGATTCTGAATATTTCAAGTACTGTTTATTTGTTGAAATAATTATGTTTACTTGATAGCAACAAGACAGAAATCCAGAGCATACATGTGAACAAATGCTGTTGTCCCTGTGTAAACTAGTAAAAAGCTACACTGTAGTAATTTAACACGACTGTGTCCGACTTAAGTTCAGTTTCCGTTGACTGTAAAGAGCATATTTGTATTACACATTAGATAGCTGTAGCTAATGTCACTCACTTAGTCTCAGCTCACATACATTATTCTAAAAATGGGTAATAGCAAAAAAAAAAAAAGCTCATAAGGATTGTCAGCATGTGTAGGAAGCAGGCAGTGTGTGTTGTGAAGCCGTGAGTCTAGGAGCAGAAAGTGTAAATAGCACATGTAGCTGTGCTCCAAATTAGTAAAATATTTATATAAAATACATGCTTGTAAATACACACAAGCCCTGTCGCAGAAGCTACACACAACTGCCCTGTCACAGAACCTACACACATGCACACACACCTCTGCGTCAGCAGATAAAAACAGACTGACAGATCTTTCAATATAGCAGTAAATTGCGGTTTCAAATCTAAATCCTACCTCTCCTTTGATATGACAGTGGTAGCAGCATATGGTTAAAGCAAATACTTCTCCCTTGTGGCAGCAGCATATGGCAAAAACTCTACTTGTGGCAGCAGCAACTCAAAATCCCAATATAGTAACTACTCAGATCCCACACTTCTCCGATTTGAGCTCTAGGATGTCACTGAATGAAGAATGGAATCTCAGTTTCAGAATGGGTAATCTCACACAGGGCAGCAAAAAAGGTTATTGGTGTGGCGTTTTTTTTTTTTTTTTTTGTATGGCCAGGCCAGGCCAGCTCCCTCCTCTCCTGCATCCAGCAGTTGTCTTGATCGGGTTGTGCTAGACCTGGCCCTCAAAACAGTGGGGCAAAATCAGGAACATTCTGTGGAATCAGGGACAGTTGAAAGCATCTATCCCAATACATATATTACACACACACACACACACACACACACACACACACACACACACACACACACACATGCACACAAAATCTCACACACACAGACACACACAGATACACACACACACTCACACGTGTCCACCGGTTACAGCTGCTTGTATGACTGTGACTATACACCTCAGAAGTTTGGCTGTGATGAAATGAATAAATATATAAATTAACTGCACAGAAGAACACAGCTACTCATCTCACTGCTGTCAGAATACAATGCAACCACCCCACACACACATGCATCTGTCTAAACCTCCTAGCTCAATAATTAATCAGAACGTTTAAAAATAATGGGGGGGGGAATAAAAAAATCAGGGAGATATATTGCCTTATATAAGTAGAAAGTTGCTAAATAGACTTTGAATTAACATGTTTTTTTCTGAAGGTTATTTAGTCTAAAAGTCAAACATCTGCATTATTTAATGATGACAAACTTCTCTGGTTTGGCAAAAAAAAAAAACATATATTATGAGAAACAGAAGACATTTTGAGAAAACAGAGACTGATAAGAGCATCTATACCCTCCCCACGACCATCAGTTATACCCAGTGATATTACTGTGACTGTACACTTTAGAAGGTTGATTTCAGTCAAATTAATGGATAAATGTATAACTATCACAAGGAAATATGTTTTCTTAGCTCACTGCTACAGTTCTCCCCACCCACGCCCCAATAACTCACACACTCTTAGCTCAAGAATCAGTGAGAAAGATAACAAAAATGGGAGCAAAAGGACCAACACTTGATTTAATTCATACTGTGCAATGTATAATACACATCTGGATAAGAAAGATATTGCCTTTATATTCTTAAAGTTGGTAGAATAACATAATTTCCTTTACTAGCTTTTATTGGAGGCTACTACGTCTGAAATTCAAATGCTTGTCATTATTTAGTGACTGCAATTCTTTTTGATTCTCCAGCAAAATCATAGACTTTGCAAGGAAAAGACCAAACTACAAGGCAAAATCAGAGACAGTCTGTGAAATCAGCAACAGTTCAGAGCATATCTGCTCCAATACACACACACACACACACACACACACACACACACACACACACACACACACACTTAGCAGAATAGATAAGTGGCACGCAAAGTGCTATTTAAAAAGTGCTTCCCCACTTGTACTTTGTTAATAATTCATTAAGTCTGTCTTTCTCTTTCAGTTACAGGCTGCCTCAGTCTGAGTTACTAACCTGAGGCACCATGTGCCATAGAGATGGCTCCTCACTACTTTATATAGCAGCCACATTTTTGTGATGTTTCTGCCTTCTGTAAAACAGACGAAAAGCTATAATAAGATGTAATTACTTTATTCCCAGCTTGGAACAGATTTAGTGCCAAATTGTTTTGAAAACTACCTAGCAAGAGAAGTAAGACCAATTTCCTTTTTCATTTATTTAATTTATTTATTTATTTAGTTAGTTATTCTCCTCATTGGACTATGAGCTGCACACATCGAGTTTTGATATCTGTAACAGTAACACCAAAGGTTACATTTCAAAGTAAGAGAAAAAAAGTCAATTAAAAAATGCATTTTTGTTTGTTTTTCATTTTTTTTAATGGAGGTCTGCAGCACAGCAGCCAGTATAAATAGTTGGCCCAAATTAAATAAATCATTACTGTTAGAATTATAATTATAACCTGAAGAAGCTGTGGTTCAGACCAATAATAAATAATTATGCACTGACATAGATTTCATTATAGTTAAGTGGTGAGCTTTTATGTGTTAACAAATTAAACTTTTAGAAACTTACCTGATCTTGGCTAGGGCAGCATCGCAGATGCAAAATAAATTCTAGTGTCTTTACAGCTAGGAAAAGGAGGCTATTCATGGGCTTATACAGTCAAAAGAAAACAATATTCAGATAATTCCGTAATATCATCTGAGTTTTACTTTTGTGCTCTCTCTCCCTCACCATCAGTGACAGCAGATTATCTGACACACCTTACAATTATAATCTCTGAATATTTATTTTCTATACATTTTCTGCATATTGTAAGAATGCAATTGCTTAATGACAGAGGAAGCAGTCCAGCTTAGTGAGACTGGCAAGGAAGGACTTTTATTTTTTTTTTATTATGTCCTGATGTGGCTCCCTTCATAATGGTGTGCAATGCATCGCCACAGGACACAAGGACATGCACTAATGTGTACAGCTAGCCTGTAAGAATATCACACACTTGTGTACATCCAGCCCGTAAGAATATTTGGCAACACAGATGTTGCTACGGCTTGTTGCCTGCTTCAGATCCCTGTGTCTATAGCTGTGGGAAATCAAGTAGTAATGCCATCCTTAACCATTCTATCCCCCTGAGGAAGAAGAAGAGACTATTTGCTGCTGAATCCTCCCTTCCCAATCAGATCTCCAGAACCTGTGCTCACCAGTCAAACCCATGTTCACCAGTTCTCATCTCAGTTAAATTTTATTTAAAAAATGCCTGCGTTAGTGCTAACAAGCAACTGTAGAAAACAGACTAAGTAAGTTTACAAGATAAATATGTAGAAACAATGTCCGTGACTATGTAGTACTCTGTGAGATGGTTCTATTCATATACTCAGCACATCTACATTTCTGTTTTCAAGCCTCAAGGACAATAGTGGACACTGGAAGGCATGTAGTCACTTAGAACATAGAAGGATAACAGTACATTGTAAGTTGTGCATATAAATAACTGTTACCAGGCACACTCCTCATTTACAGACTAACATTGGGTGACTGTTCTTTACAGAATCATTTCTTATGCTTGAACATGCAATTGTCAGAATCTACTTGTAAAGAACACTCGCACAAGTGTTACTGCGTTGTGCAGCTTTTCATCAAATCCAATAGGTCAAGATTGTTAAACTTACAGTTACTTCCTCTGTTTGATATTTTCACAACAACATCTGTTTTGTGGAAGATGTGCTGCGACATGAACTTTATAACAGTCTTCAGTCACGCTGGTATTCATAGGTTTATAGGTGTTTCCTAGGCTAACAACCAAAAGGACCTTTTTAAGACTAGCCATGCATCCCAAAATCTTCTGACAAGTTCTGGTAACCTTGATAAATACCATCAGGGGCTTGAGAAATTAAACGTTTACAAGCAGGGGCCTGGGAGAAGAACCATTTATAGGCTGCCTGTGTCCATCAGACTTAGGTGCCGATCTAGGTACGAATTTCTTGTCCCCCATCCAGTTGTATAAGTTACACTTGAATTGGGTTAGGCTAAGATATGAAACAACATCATAACTTGTGATAGTTGTAGAGGTTGTATGTGGGATTTGAACCCATTGCAGTAGATATCACAACCGTGGAAGACCAACCACAGCACCATTGTGCCACACAGTCAGTACAAAAGTAGTTACCTAGCTATGCTGTGGGGCCATTTTAAGCCTAGCAATTTTCCTCAAAGATGAGAATCAAACTCTGCACTTTGTTTCTGTGAGGTCAATACCTTAACCATTATGCTGACCCTCACAACATCTAACACTGCAGTACTCATCTAGTATTGCAGTTCAGCATAACTGCCGGTATGCATTCATTGAAACAGTTGTGGCTGTACTGCTGTTTAAATGAATGAATGAGAGTAAGTTGTTTGTCTATTCTCTTCTATTTTGCAGAGAAGTTTATTTTTCCTTCGTATTAACTTTAGTTTGAGGTGTTGCCAGTCTGGATAACTATCCAGGGTGCCAACTTACTTAGCTATTGCTCCCACTTTCTGGGAGACATGTAGAGACAAATGCTGTAGACTTGGATTAAGACTGGTTAAATATGAAAGGATAAAACAGAAGTAAATCCCATCAGTCAGCCACGGCAGTTGCTGTATAAAATCATGGATTTTATTCAAAGAAGGAAAATAAAACCATAAAAGCAAAGCTAAAACACAGATAAGCACTTTTGCACCTTTCTAAACAGGTGCTTCATGAGATCTAAAAACTGTTACAAACAATCTTTTAAACACATTTACCTCACCAGGTTACGTGATCTAAGAATTGGTCTTGAAGGGACAGTTCCATTAAGTCCCCTCCTACCATCTGCATGTAATTCTAAAATCCACTTCAACTCTTTACATTCCATTTTATTCCTTAGATCACCTTTTCTTTTGCTAGGTGTAAGTAATTCCAAAACTAAAAACTTAAAAGTATGACTGGTGTCATTCTCTAGATCATCTTTATACAGTGCATTACGAGCATCATTCTTCCTGATGTCATTAAATGTTGTTCTCTGATTCTGTCTTTCAAACATCTGTTCATCTTACCTATGTAGAAGTATTCACGTTTCACACAGAATGACAACCACACTAGATTTTTGATTTCTGTAATTTACATGAAAACAATGACATAGCTCTTCTTACTCACTGGATGTACATAAGAATCACTGCTATGAATATATTTGCACATGTTGCATGTTGCAGTCCCTACATGGAAATATGCCACATTTATCAGAAACAGAAACCTTCTTATTAGTAGATTTCTAACATAGCAACTATTTTAATGATCTACTTCTTTTATAGCAAACCATGGGTGCATTACCAAGTACTGACCTGTATTTATTGTCAGATACAAGTAGTTCCCAGTTTTTCCTAATAATATTGCAGATAGTTCAAACATCCATAGAACAAGTCATACACATTCTTAGGTCAGATGGTCTTGCATCAGAAATCTTTCCTTCACTGTTCAATACTCTCTCAGAGAAGTATGATTTCCTTCACTGTTCAATACTCTCTCAGAGAAGTATGATTTAACAATATCCCACCTGTGTTGGAGGACCTCATCACAGGCAGCCTCAACCTCCGCATCATGGTAGCCTCTACATTTACAGTCCCTTTTAATGTTCTTAAATGATCCATGCATAATTCTGTCATCAACACATAGATGTGCATGTCTGTAGAACTGTCCTTTTAGCACATTAGTGTGAACTTATTTTGGATGCATGCTGTTGCAATGTAAAACTTTATTCTTCCTACACTCTTTCTTACATAATTTGATAGTTATCCCATTTTCAATAATCATTACATGGACATCCAAGAAATCAATAGATGTAGAAGAGGAGGTCAGAGTAAATGTCAGAAAACAAGTTGCAGAATGTAAATACTCAACAAATTTGCGTAAAGTTTCCATAGTGCCTGACCAAACAAAAACACATCATCAACAAACTGTACATAAAAAGGAATAAACTTAAAAAAGAAATTACCTTGACTGAATATGTAGAGGGACTCTCAGTACACCAACACCACATTTGCATAACTGTTGGTGCACATGGTGCCCATCACTACCCCAGCCTGCTGATGATATAGCTTATCAATAAATATAAACAGATTATTGCTCAAAATGTTGTCAAGAATTAAGCAGACAAACTCTGTCTTATCAATACTATATCTTGAATGCTTCAGCAAGAACAGCTTAACATATTCTATGCCTACATCATTAGGGATAACAGTGAAGAGTGATGTGACATCCATAGTCACCAATTGACAGCTCTTAATATCTGTATTGCTACACCATTCATATAAACTTGTCAGAAAATGCTAGGTAAAACTCTACTCTCTTTGTCCAATACTGGATGTAACATTTTTTTCAGTGCATATGGACAGAGGTTCTGTCACCCAGCCCCTACCATAGATGGATAGTTCTCATAGGTGAGTCTACTCTAGACTTGTGCACTTTAGGTAGCCCATAAATGATAGGAGTCGTGGGGTGTTTCACTAAAAACTATTCATAGAGGGTTTTATCCAAGATCCCTTCCATTAGCAGGTCATATAAGTCAGACCGCACCCTATTAATGTAAGTATCCACCTCACAGCTGGCACATTCAACATAAGTCAATGCATCACTCAATAAAGCCTCCATGCCTCCAAAATATTTATCCATGTCCAGCAATACCACTGCACCTCCTTTATCAGCAGGATGTACTATAAGTAAATCTGAAGTAATCAGCTGACATAAAGCATCATACTCAAAACGACTAAGGTTGTAAAAGCATCTCCTGCATTTGCTCATCAGATGTTCATGTATTTCACGCTCACAGATTTTAATAAATGCTTCCACTAATGGTGGTTAGGAAGGAATAAACTGAATAGCTTTTCTAAACACATTAACAGGTTGTACAGTAACATTACCATACATTAACCTTAAAACAATATTCCTTACAAAAAGCTTAAAGTCTGTGAGGACATCATATAAAATAGAGCCTCTGGCAGGTACAGAGGACAAACCTTTGGTAAGGATGCTCAGTTGTTCATTAGTCAATTCAAAAGAAGAAATATTAACAATTAGGTCCAGGGCACCTTTCTCCGAACATCCAGACCCAGTTCGAGCTGCCCTGTTATCTGTGGTCTTTTTATACCTTGCTGTTTTCTGCTCATAGAGTGACCTCTCGCAGCCCTCTTTTTGTCTATTAAGAGTTCAGGCAACTGTAGGTGTAAAAAAGGTGCAGCAGAAAAAGCACCACTAGAGCTCAACAACTCAATATGCCAGCTCATAGCAGAAGCAGTACACGTGCCTTCTGAATTATTTGTCAAGCCATTGTTAGAACTCAATATGCCAGCTCATAGCAGAAGCAGTACACGTGCCTTCTGAATTATTTGTCGAGCCATTGTTAGAACTCAATATGCCAGCTCATAGCAGAAGCAGTACATGTGCCTTCTAAATTATTTGTCAAGCCATTGTTAGTAGATGTAATAGGTCTCAAATTACTTTCCTCTCCACTAGTGCCACAGTCAGTGGGTTGACCAGTATTAATAGGAGCCAGCCCAGAAGGCTCACTACAGATATTAAAACTATGGAAATGCACAGACTTAGATAAATACACCGTTGGAAGAAAAATAGAATAATCACAAAACAAAAATCAACAGAGTAACACACTGCCTGAAGTAAAAACGTATTTATTACCAAGCAAATAAAATTTAGCTGCCAAAGAAATAAAACTTGGTAGGTGCTTTCACTACTGCTTCATCAGGCCATAGACACAGAGAGAATGAGCCACTGCAATATATACATAGTTCAAATACCCTTAAGCCAATCACATGTTAACAGCTAAAAGGCTTGTAAAATAAAGAGATAGGGCATATAATTATATAAAATAGACACAGAACACAATAAATACATATAAAAAATACATATAGAATAATGAGTACACATCATAAATGAAAATAAAAATAAATAATAAAAAATATAAAAATGCAAAATGAAGCAAGGTCACCTCCTAAGGCTACGTCCCTGCAGCATAGATCTAAGTGGAACTTTTTCAGTAACTCCACTACCTTGGCCAGCCCTTAGTTTTATCATCCATTTGACCTCTCTGGTTTCAGTTAAGTTCCTGAAGTCACCACCTCTAGTAGTGGGAAAAATTCTATCAATAACCATAAACCTGAAAGTATGACTAGTGTTAGTACTAATCACATGCTTAGATAAAGCATTGTTCATGGAAGCACATCGTATTTTGTAGAGGTGCTCCCTGACCCTGTCTCTCAAGGTCCTATCGTTTTTTTTTTTAAGCATGTGATCAGTACTAATGCTAGTCATATTTTCAGGTTTATGGTTATTGATAGAATTTTTCCTATTGCTAGGGGTGGTGGCATCAGGAACTTAACTGAAACCAGAGAGGTCAAATGGATGATAAAACCTAGGGCTGACCAAGGTAGTGGACTTAATGAAAAAGTTCCACTTAGACCTGTACTGAAGGGACATAGCCTTAGGAGTTGACCTTGCTTCATTTTACATTTTCATATCTTTTATTCTTTATTTTTATTTTTGATGTGTACTCATTATTCTATATGTATTTTTTATATACATTTATTGTGTTATATGTCTATTTTATATAATTATATGCCCTACCTCTTTATTTTTGCAAGGCATTTAGCTGTTAACATATGATTGGATTAAGGGTATTTGAACTATGTATATATTGCAGTGGCTCATTCTCTTTGTATCTATGGTCTGATGAAGGAGTAGTGAAAGCGCTTTCCAAGTTTCATTTCTTTGGCAGATAAGTTTTATTTGTTTGGTTATAAATACGTTTTTACTTCAGTCAGTGTGTTACTCCATTGGTTTTGTTTTGTGATCATTACAGATATTATTTACAGAAACCAAGGTCTCATTTCTAACAGAAGTTGTTTCAGGCACAGTCAGTTCATCACTTTTAATATTTTTGTTTCATGGAGAAACACTTTGTTGCCCAATTTGATTATTTCTTGGCCAAGAGAATATTCTCTCCTCATGAAAATCTGCCTGATCGCTTGCTAATTTTTGACATTTAACCAGTTGTAAGCATTTCTCATATGCAGTTAAATCAGTAAACATAGCATCAATTTTATACTTATAAGTCTTTGAAGAGAGAAAAGACTCACGTTTCTCCTTTACTTTTACAATCTCCTCCAAGAGACAATCCTTCATAAGATGAAAAAAATCAATCAGCAGGTGAACATTTTTAAAGCTGTATTCCAGACTGAGTGAGTACCATTTACTCAAGAGTTCCGGATAGGTGTTTCCATAAGTAAGCATCCTTAGTACTCTTAAGCCTCTGGGAATCACTTTATGAAAGAGGAATGCTTCCAAGAGGAGTCTTTGCCACTGCATCCATTTATATCTGTAGAGGTTATTTTCCATGTCCCTAAAAAGTGACATGAAATCAACATAGTCATTTCCTGGTGCTTCTGTAACATTGTCACAATCAGCCTCATTGCAGTCAGTTGAATGAAGTGGATTAACTGCAACTTGAAGTATATGTCCAAAATGATTCTGAAATCCAGAGGTATTAGGTTCATCTGGGTCGAAGTCCAGTTCAATAATTCGTTTCTCTGCCATGTTCCCTTAAACAATGTACCAAGAGAGAGTAAAATGTAGAGAAAAATGTTGTAGACTCAGATTAAGATTGGTTAAATACAAAAAGGTAAAACAGAAGTAAATCCAACCGGTCAACCATGGCAGTTGCTGTATAAAATCATGGAGTTTGTTCAAAGAAGAAAAATAAAACCATAAAAGCAAAGCTAAAACACAGATAAGCACTTTCAGGCCTTTCTAACTGAATGTAAAGAGATGAATTGGATTTTAGAATTACATGCGGATGGTATTAAGGGACATGATGGAACTGACCCTTTAAGACCAATTCTTAGATCATGTGACCTGGTGAGGTAACTGTGTTTAAAAGATGGTTTGTTTGCAACAGTTTTTAGATCTGATGAAGAGTCTATGCTATGGCTGACTGGTTGGATTTACTTCTGATAAAAATTAGACATTTCAGTACAAGATCTGATCACAAATGAAGATGTGTCCCATTTAGTACACTTGATGCTGTTCTCGAGAGAGGAAAAAGATCAGGTTTATGAGGTATAATCTAATTTTGATTGTATTATTTGAATCATTACGGTTTCTATGGTGGATTACACTGCTGATTTTAACAAAGACAGTTGGATCTGTAACTGTTATATGGTGATCTGAGATGCAGTACTTGTTTTTAAACTGATAGGTACTGCTTATTTAAATGTGAAGCATAAATAGTATTAATGGCATGTACTGGTGGTGTAAGTTCTAATGCACATATTTTGGGAAAAGATATCAGGTGCAACAGTGGGGATTAACATATGTGATGACACAACATATTTCATACAGCAGGAATAAAATAGCGAGTTGGCCAGACCAAAAAAGCTCAGTGAGAATATGGCAAGAGATCCAAACACACTGTATGCCAGAGCACCTATCACTGAGTTAAAGACTGAAAAGAGTGACTAAGTTAAAATAAGAGTGCAAAGCAAAATATCTGAAGATACTCAAAAATGCAACATAACATTATTTGACAAAAAGACAAGTAGTACAATCGTTTGGGTCAAGTGTGATTAATACCTCATCACATGTGCCATCTGTGGTGAAAAATGGTTAGAAAACTATTAGTTATTAAATTATATTAATATTATTTCATTATATGAGTTATTAAATTAAGTTATTGGTTATCAGCTATTAGATGGTTAGTTAGGCTGAGTCAGAATGAAGTAGAAAAGATACTGAAAACTGATACACCTAGAAGGACTTGCAGGTTTGGAATGGAAAAGCATTGTATTCCACAGACACTGAAAATGAACAGGACAAATGTGTGATACTGAAACAGACATAATTACAGCTGATATATCTTTGCTGGTAAGTATGACAACCGTAAAAAGGACAGGAGCATATCTGGACATGGAAAATTGCAATGCAATGATGGTTAAACAACCAGCAACTCCAGAATTCAGTAGGATTGGAGATTACTGATTCAACAGTCTAGATAAATGTCTTATGTAGGGTCAATGTGAGAACACAGTCCTCACAGTTTCAAAGAACATGACCTGGTAGAAGAAGTAGAACACTTTTAAAAATTGTACAGGCAGTTTGGAAATGCTTCTGTGGACAGACTGCAGAAACGACCACAAATTTATATCTATCTTGAAACAATTTGTTGATAATTGTAAGATTTTATCGTCTTATGTCATGGTCTTTTAACCAGATTTTTACGTTTTATAGGTTCATAGGTTCATAGGTAGGTACTAGGCTATTGGTCCTAGGGCCTATATAAGCCAAGCCAAAAATGTACCCTGGCTTTCGCCACCCAAAAAATTATTTTCCTGTGCCCCTGTCAAGCAGAACCACAGAAGTGATCCCCGGGGTGAATTTCCTATTACCCATCCAATCATCAAGATTTTTCTTGAAGAGTGCTAATGAGGCGCTCTGTTTGACATAGATAGGTAGTCTGTTCCAGAGTATGGGAAGTCTCTGGGACAGGAATCTATCCCTCCAGCATGTTCTGTTTATTGTGGTGACAAGGTTTAGGTCCCTAGAGCATGTAGCTCGGAGGGATTGGGATTTCTTTAAGTGGAGCATGTCCAACAGCTCTGGCTTTGACATAGCTTTATATGTTAGGCAGAGATTGCCTCTGGGTAGGCGATATGCGACGGAGTAAAGCTGGAGTTTTTTGAGACGGTCTGCGTAAGGCATCTGTTCGAGGCCAGTAATCCTCTTTGTGAGGTATTTTTGCGGCCTTTCCAGTTGTTGTAGATGTCTTGTGAGGTACATACCAAAAGGGGCATTGTACTCTATAATGGGTCTAATGAGTGATGAGTAGAGGGGAACAATGACCTCTTTTTTTCTGGATGAGAAACCTTTTGTGATGAGGTGTGCCACGTAGAAGGATTTCCTGACCACTTTGGCGATGTGATTATCAAAGGAGGGACTACTGTCCACCTGTGTCCCAAGGTCTCTTATCACACTTTCAGTGTTAAGTAGACTACCGCCTATGTGGTAGTTCATGGGTACAGAATTTTTACCAAAGGGGATGACAGTGCACTTTTTGGCATTGAGTTTGAGACCATGTCTTTGACACCAGTTTTTAAACAAGATGTTTTTAAACAAGAAACATCTTTATTAAATTATCACATATGACATAGGTGATCTTACATTCATATAAATGAAAATAAACCATACTGACACAATCTCAGTTGTAAACATTATACATTATAAGCCATGCCAACACAACTGTAGCTGTAAACATTATACATCACTTATAATATATCCAGTCATTGTCAGACAATCCTGCCTACTTTTAAGCCTCTTTCCTCCTCTGCATGTATTGATCCACAATTCCCATTTTTTTCCTATGTAATTTGCTCCTACCCTTTTCTGAAGATCCCAATTCCCGTTATGTTATCTCTGTTACTATTTTTGTCACTTCTAATAAAGTTGGTTTAGATTTTGATTTCCATTTTCTAGTAACTGCTTTTTGGTAGCCATCATAATTAGGCTTAGCAAGGCCTTACTATGACTAGGCAATTCCAAATCTGTATCATAGCTCAAAAAATCATCTCCTTAGTTACACTAATTTGCCCATCCAGTATCTCCAACAGAGCAGTCTGCAGGGAGTCTTTAAAGTCTGCCAACTCATTACAGTCCCAGAAAATAAGTTCCCAGTTACCTCTTTCTTCCCCATCACACCTCCCAACATTTACTGTCTACCTGAGGAAAAATTCTTTGGAGTCTACTTGGAGTATAAAAATACCTATGTAAATACTTCCAAGCAAAGATCCTAAATCTTCTAGATTTTGTTGCATATTTGGGAGACATACATATACCCTCCCATTGTTTCTTTGTGAATCACATATCCAGTCTCTCTTCTCAATCCTTTCTAACCTCCTCTGATTGATTCTCATAGTTATCATGCAATATTTTATACACTCTACTAATTATTCCTTTCTTAATGGCAACTTCTGCTGTAGATTCTACTAAAAACTCTACCAGTACTGGTCTTTCATTTAGGCCCCCCCCCCATTACTTTCTCTTTGTGTGTACTCTGATATCAATCCTTGATAGGGAAGGCAGTCTGTAATCTGCAGTCCAAATAAGTTTTTGGCATTTTCACATTCTATTACCTTTCCCTCTCTAGTTATTTGCTCCCATTACCTTGGTTCCTTTGCCAGTTTTCTCCAAAAAATTCCAGCCTCCTCTTGCCTATTGTCTGTATCCTTAAGTGCAGTCATCCCTATCGACAGAATCTCCTTTCTCCAATCCCATGTTGACTTAGTTCTTAGAATACTCTCTACTACTTTATGAATATAATATTCTGCATGATTATTTGACTGAAGTGCAGCAAACCTAAACCTAGACCCATTTTTGGTTTGCCTCTAAATACGACAAGGCAGTTCCTATGGACTTGAAATTGAACTTGGCTCTTGGCAGCTTCATGTCATTGACCAATTTACACACTTCAGTACCAGAAACATTATGAACAAAAGCCCATCAGAAACTGTAGAGATATTCCAAAGACATGAATCTGGAGCATTTCTCCCCCAGGCCTCTGCTCAAAATGGGCTCTGTCCCAGTCAGTCTTTCTCAGTAAACAAATATTAAATAAATAAATAAATAAAATATATCCATTGCCGTATAAACAATCAGAGGGCACCTCAGAAGTTATTCTGCAACAAAGGTGGAGAATTTAATGTAAGTAAGGGCATGCCAAATAATTTCAGTACTGAACCTGTCACCATCGGGTCATATAGTCCTGGGAGCAATGGGCTCCGAGAAAGACACACATAGACACTGATGCAAATAATGTTAACTCATTATTTCCAAGTGACACTTCCAGGTGCATATGCAGTCAACTCCTACTGACACCTCTAGACGTCAAATATTGCTTACTCATATTTGCATAAATATTTCCAAAACCATGCTATTGATAAGGTTTTAAAATATTTCATTTTGAAGCTTACACAGTACCAAACTCAACTGCATTAATATTTTCCCTCCATCTAGTACAGGTAAATAGATATTATACAATGACTAGCCATTAACATTCTAAAACGAGCACTCTGATTGGCCAGCCCAACCAGCATGCCCGTTGTATATTCTTTAATTTTAACTTTTTTTCAACAAAAATAAAAACAAAATTTATAGTCCGGACTCTGGACATAGGAGAGAGACACCATGCAGAAGATACAAGGGAAATCAGGTACGTTGTTTAAAACTAGACACATACCTGATTTCCCTTGTATTTCCTCCATTCTGTCTCTCTCCTACCCTAAACTGCCCGAACCTTTTTTTTTAATAAAAAAAAAAGAAAAAGAGAAAGGAAAAGTGGAGCAACAGAGATCTTCTTTTCTCCGTTGCTTACTTTCTCGAGCACTGATGTACTGGGTATGCATGGGAGCGCAAGTCCCATATGCATGCACAGTACATCAACACAAGGAAGCAATATACCACCAGTTGTTGAAGAACAGTAATGCGCCGTTATACAAAGACATTATTTAAGAAAAGTACGTTTTTTTTTTCTTAAATAATGTCATTGTGTAATAGCAATAACTGACTCCGTGGTTGTGTTATATTGAAATTTATGCATGGTTGGCTTTATTTAATCACTCATGCTTCGCCCGCGTGATTAAACAATGCCATCCATGTGTAAATTTCAATATACCACAACTACATTGTCGGTTGTTGCTATATTAAATGTTGTTTTTATAATATTAATTTATGTAGATATAATTTTCACATTTTTCTAAATATCTCAACAACCAAGTAACACAGAAAGAACTCTTTAGCCTCATATGAAAGCTCTGAGCTAGATGATGCTGCTAACAGTATGTATGTAACCTGAGTGGTTGCAGAGATATTATGAGTTGTTTACAAGATATTACAAATGTAATAGTTATTGTGTTTACTGTGACTTATAAAAATCAGTTTAAGACCTAGAATGTAAAGAATACTACCACTATAAAAACAGTCTGTGCTGAAGAGTTTGCCATTTATACTTCTTTCATAATCCCTATGGTTACAGAGATATAAACATTTGTTTGAAATGTAAGTACATAATTTGGTTCTCTCAAAAGGCTTAGACTCTGCCCATTGGAAGTTACAGTGCAAACTTCCTGAACTGCATTGGAGGGAATGAATTAAATGTAAGAGATAGTGGATGTGACTGAGATACAACATTAGATTGTAGTCTGATGGAATAAATATACTATGTAGGGTACCTACGGCTACTGTCCATATTCACTTGTGTTTGGTCAGAATCCAACGCTCCTTTCTGTTATTTCTGTTCTGTTTGATAAGTTGGCTGCTCTAGAAGAGAAAGAAACAAGGCAGTGTGAGAATATATTGCAGCATTAGATATCTTAAGAAGAGTATTTGCTAAGTGTCACCATGCACACTGATGGCATCTATTTCTGCTGTTTTGCATTATTAATAACAGCATTAGACATAGATATCTGAAGTTATGATGCAGCTTTAATTTCACAGAGTAAAGTAGATTATTCAGAACATTTTCACTATCACAGCTTCTTCTTTTCAACTCTCTGAAAGACTCTCTATGCATTAATGGGTATTGAGCAGTCTTAAAGGTAAAATAGATTCTGCACATGTTCCCATATATACATGCATTTAAAGCTGTAAACACTGCCATTTTAAAATGGCATTGAGTGAAAAAAGATCATTAAGTATGTAATGGATGACCTAACTGTTAGACCCAGACAGAGCATCTGATCATAGGATCATAGCAGGTTACTAGGCTAAAGGTCCTGGGGCCCTTACAAGCCTAGCCAAGAGTTTATCCCCAAAAACAAAACCTCAATAAGCACCTGTTGCCCCTGTCAATGAGGGACACGTGGAACCCCTGGGACAAATTTGTGGTTTCCCATCCACTAATCAAGGTTGCATTTAAGGATCAGTGACGTATTTTGTTTGATGTGTATGGGGAGTCTATTCCAGAGACAAGGCAGCCTTTGGGGGACAAACCTGTCTCTCTAGCAAATTTTGTTAATGTTGTATATTAGATTAAGGCCTTTCAACTGGGTAATGTGTGAGGAGTTAGATTTATGGATATGTAGCATCTCTAGCAGGGCAGGGTCCGAGATTGTCTTGTAGGTGAGACACAGATCACTCAGTATCTGTATGATACTGAGTAGAGTGATAATGATTTGAGTCTTTCCATGCAGGACAGGCTTTTCTGATCACTGCTGCTACATGATGGTCGAATGTCTGATTGTTGTCATCCTGTGTACCCATGTCTCTCACCACAGATTATGTGCTTAGGGGGTTGGCACTGATGTGGTAATCAGTAGGGGTCGTGTTTTTGCCAAATGTTATGAGAATGCATTTTTTTGCACTTAACTTAAGGCCGTGAATTTGGCACCGGTCATTTGTTGCTACGAGATCCTCTTGTAGTATGTTAACATCATTTGGGGAGTCAATTTACAAATGCAACACTCCAAAGTCCAACTCTCTGGGTGTAATGGTTTGCCACTTTACCAAGATAGCATCATTATGCCTTTGTCACAAAATGATAAAGTGCTGAAACAAATATATAAAGCACACACTATTTTTAAAAGAAGCATTTGTGATAGTTACGTAATTTTCCATAGAAAGAAAGAAAACTTATGAATTATCTTTAATCCATCCATCTACCCACAACCCTTTTTCCCCATTTTTACACATGGGGTCAGGGTGTCACTTTACAGTGACAATCATCTAGAGTAGAAAAATGAAGTACTTACTTTTCTGCATATGGATGCAGTTGCATTAATGATAATGCTGGAGTGACAAATGCTTACAATAATCTTTTTGTTTTGGGTCAGTTCTCATGACCTCTTCAAATAAAACAGTCTTTGGTATAAGTCTGGATTCCACCTTAGTTATATTAGTCCTGAGCTGTCTTCAAAGCATTAGCTGTGCAGGGCATTCCAGTGGCATTACATGGCATTACATGGAGTAGCAGTTTGGATTGCTCTCTCATCAGCTCCATTTGACTGTAGATAGTGAGGACTTAATAAGCATGAAACCATAGTTCGCAGAAAATTATAGAACACTCTATGTATAAACTATGCACCATTATATATGATTAGTTTGATAGGTAAGCCATTATCCAATAAACAAGCATTGCATTAAATCTGGCAATAATTTGTTAGCTAGTCGTGGCTGGTACATGTAAATTTCTACATAATGAGAGTAACAACCCACTGCTAAAGGATAGCTCTTTACTTTGAACTTGCATAATTCAACAGCCATTTTCTGTGAAGGACTTTGTAGCCAATAAATTGGTAGTAATGTATTTCTCTAAGTTTAATTTCTATAAGTCTTCTGGGTTTCTAATAAAATGATGGGAATGGCCCCAATTCCAAAGTCAAAGTATGATTAAAGATCATGAAATTTGTATTATTTCAGTCTTTGATGTCAGCCAAAACCCACAATGTGCCCAGAAACGACTCCTTCTGCAATTCATATGGAGTTACATGTATCGGTAGCACATCTAAATACGACTGTAAATTCTTTTTTTATGACTCCCATTGCTGCTACTACTATTGGAACTGTCTCTGTATCCATCTTCCACATTGTCCTTGTTTCTACCTGCAAATCCTGGTATTTTATGTCTTTGTGTCTCTCTGTACATAAGACACTGTAATCACTGAGTGTAGCACTTTCAGTGATCAATGCTACTTTTGTCTTCTTTTTATGGACTACTATACCTGGTTTTCACTCATCTATTTTTTGAACTGTTGGTAATAGGTGATCCATGTGATATAAACTTCATCATTCTCTATAATGCATTTTGGCTCATATTTCAGATGCTTTCCAACTACTTCAGTATTCTTCTGTTTGCACAATCCTCAGTTCAACAGTCTTGCCACATTATTATGTCTTTCAGTATATAGACCCTCTGCCATTAGTGTATCATACCTACCAACAAGATGTGCAACTGTTTCCAGTTCTGTTTTACAGAACCTGCATGTGTCTGTTTCTCCCATATGCTCAATGGACTTTGTAAACCAACATGTATGTAGTCCACTGTCCTGGGCTGCCAATATTAACCTTTCATCCTTTGTTTTAAATTCACCTTTCCTTAACCATTCTTGTGTCAGATCTTGATCGACATTAGGTTGTTCCAGGAGTTTTCTGTACTTGCAACTGTATTTATGCCTTTTCCATTTTTCTTGCCTTCTCATCTGATCCTGCTCCTTATATTCTTTCTTTTGCTTTTTGGCACATTCATATGCTGCCTGATTTTTGTCTACTACAGGTTTGGTTTCCACTCCTGCACTGATATGTTTCTGCTAAACTAAGCAGGGAAGTCATCTTAGACTTTGTCTCGTCATGTCTTAAAACCTTCACTATGCTTGGATCTGATGAGGTCAGCAGATATGTATGCAATTCTATGATTGCAGATCTATACATGTAATCAATTTCAAGGAGACCTATACCTCCTTCAGAACAAGGAATACATAATCTTGGTATACACTTATTTTTATATATCATTTGATAAGCATGAAGCATTTTTCTTGTTTTCCTGTCCAACTGATCAATACCTTTTGGGACCAGTCCATACCCCAAAACTATAAGTTAGAACAGGAAGAGAAAATTGGTTTATAGCTTGGACTTTGTTCCTAGATGTCAGGACTGTTTTCAGTATTAATTTTAGTCTTCTAAAATATTCCTTCTTAAGTTTTGTTCACATTTGTTCATGTTTTATTGGCTTTTTTTTATTCATCAATTCACAAATATTTACACACTCCCTCCTGCTCAAGTTCCTTTATATTACATTCTTGTCCCAGTCTGATATTTTCTTTGTGCTGGACATTTCCTGCTTTAAATGCTTTTACACATTTGTCAGGTCCAAATGACATTTTTATATCATCTGAGAAAGTTTTGACCACTTCCAGTTGTCCTTTCAGCTTCTCATCTGACTATACAGTTTTAAATCAGCAACAAAAAGAAGATGAAAAGTCTTTACACTTTGTTGTTTTCTGCGAGCCAAATTAAAACCATGACCTAATCTGATGAGTAGACAGCTTAATGGGTTAAGGGCGTGACAAAACAGCAACGGTGACAGAGTCACCCTGGAATATCCCCCTTTGAATTTTTATCCCTGGGATAATAATTTGTCCTCTATTATGGCTTAGCTGCAAGGTGGGTTGCCACTGTTTCATGGTCACCATAATGTAAGTGATCAATACAGGGTGTAGCTTATACACCTGTAAGCACTCCTTTATACATAAATGTAGGATGTTGTCAAATGCTTTTTTAGATAGGTTCATAGATTATACTAGGCTAACTGCAGTTATGGGCCATTTTAAGCCTAAATCTCAAAAGCGAAAAAAGAACAACACTCCACGTTGGCAATACACAACTCTTTATTATTTATTATTAATAAAATTTAAAACAAGTAACACTTGTAAAAACAACCAAGGCAAACAAGTTTCTGCAAAAAGCCTTCATCAGGGCCAGAAAAGCAGTGAAAATAAATCATACAACAGTGCACTATAAATATACACACTCACACCCCCACCCCCATTTCAAAGAGACCAATCATAATACATCATTGAGTCCCAGAGAAAACAAAGCACCCAACTTAATAATCCAACTACTTTCCTTTTTATTAAGTAATTTGTGCCACCCCACCTTCTTCAACCCCTTAAAGTAAATTTAATCAATGGCAGTAAAACTAAGTGAAGCACCAGGATGCTTCAGAGTATGTTTAGATAACACATTAGATGTACGACAATGCCTAATATCACTAAAGTGTTCAGAAATCCTAATTTTAAATTGTCTAGAAGTTTGACCTATATATAAAGCAGAGCTTTATAGAGTATATTGCCCCATTTGGTATGTATCTCACAAGACATCTGCAATAACTGGAAAGGCCACAAATACCTCACTAAAAGAATCACAGGTCTAAAGCAGATGCCCTATGCCGACCATCATGGTCTAAAAAAAACTCCAGCTATACTCATCTACTCAGAGGTGATCTCTGCTTAACATACAAGGCCATGTCAAACCCAAAGCTGTTGGACATCCTCCACTTAAAGAAATCCCAATCCCTCAGAGCCACATACTCCAAGGATCTAAACCTGGTCATCACAATGAACAAAACATGCTGGAGGGATAGGTTTCTGACCCAGAGACTCCCCATACTCTGGAATAGACTGTCCATACATGTCAAGCTGAGTGCCTGTTTGGCCCTCTTCAAAAGGAACTTTGACAATTGGATGGGAGATAGGAAATTCACTCTGGGGATCATGTCAGTCGCTCTGCTAGACAGGGGTCCAGGGAAGTAAATATTGTGGGAAGAAATAGCCATGGAATTGTTATGGCTAGGCTTGTATAGGGCTTGGGGCCAATAGCCTAGTACCAAACTATGAACCTATGAGCTACTACATTCAGCTAAATATATAACCCATTCAGAGACACACATATTCATGCAATGACTATCAAATACACGAGATGTATTAGGAGATGAAAATTGCTTTATTTTCATAACAAACTTGCAAACTGAGCAATGTCCAGAAGGAAAACAACCCATTAGCTGTGTCCCTTCAATTGAATATTGCACATAAGAATCACAACGGGAATTTTTTTTTAAATGATTCAAATAATTACCAGTAGCTTTCCTATGTCTATATGAAAATGCACAGTATGTAGACAGCAGCTGGGATAACCTGTTATCAGACAAGATAGTCCCCCAATATTTATTAATTAAATTGCAAAAAGTTGTAGTGTTGCTTCCAAAACTAGTGATCAAACATATTGGAGTGTCCCGCTTTTCCCTCTCTCTATAATGTAATAGAGAAAATCTATCAATAGATCTACTAAAATTTTGTGCCCAATAAATGTCATCTGTTTTTCAAGACCAAAATCTTTCTGCCAATTAAAATTACATTTATCTAACTCTTCAGTAGAGGAACAAATCCTTTTAACCCTTAAAAATTGGGATTAAGATTATTTTTAATAATATGAGATGGATTGCAGCTCGAGGCATCTACAAAGAGTGATAATGAAAGTCTTTCCAAAACAAAGAGGTGGACAATGTACCATCATTATTTTTAACAATCCTAACATCCAAAAAATTAATTTGAGTTATATTATAGCTCAAACTAAATTGTAACCCCCACGTATTGTCATTCAAATATTGTACAAACTCTTGCAAATAAGTGATATTAGATTTCCATACCATCCAACAGTCATCTAGGTAATGATACCATATATCTATTTCTTCCCAAAAATGTTCTGGCTAGCATCTTAGATCATTTGTTCTTCCACATATCCCATAAACAGATCGGCATATATGGGCACAAATGATGCTCCCATGGCTGGCCTTTTAATTACAAAAAGCAGCCACCATTAAAATAAAACACATTCTTATTCAAAACATGTTCAACTAAACAAATCAGAAGAGTATTAAACCCAGGGCTATATAAAGGAATCTTTACCAACCAAAACTCTATAGCCAACAAACCAGCCCAGTATGGAATATTTGTATACAGTGCTTTAACATCCAGTGTAGACATATACCATAGAGCTTCCAATTATGCTTCTTGTAATATAGTAAGAAATTCAGTCGTATCTTGAATATGGGATCTAATTCCTACCAACAATGGCTTCAAGTTCTTAGTCCTAAAAGCTGAAAGTGGCTTAGTCAAAGAACCTGGCCCAAAACAATCGGCCTACCTGAGAGACATGTCGAAATTTTATGTACTTTGGGCAGCATACAGAAATATTGTGGAGAAGGATTCTGAACTGTCAGATGGTACACTGTGTTTTTGAGATAATCCCTTCCTCCAAAGCTAATGATAAAAAGGCATATATATATCCTTCTTAAACTGTAAGGTCAGATCCAAAACCATTTTTTAATAAAATTCAACATCCAATAACTGATTATATGCTTCTTCCAAATAAGCAGACCGATGCCATACTGCAACTGCCCCACCTTTGTCAGAATTATTAATCGCAATTTTGTGGTTATTTTGTAAAGAATATAAAGTTTTGTTTTAGCACATCAGAAACATTTTTCTTAGGACCCATATTATATGAAAAATTGAAATGCAAATCCTTAAGTACATTCTGTTGAAAAACTGCAACATGTTTATTCATAGGGGGAGAAAAAGAAGAATTTCTAAATTTAAATTGTGAATCATCCATTATATTTTTGTTATCAAAATACAACAATAAATTCAACCTCCTACAAAAAGAAATGACATCTTGAACAAAAATGTCTTCAGCCACAGCATAGTTGGGAACGAAACTAAGTCCTTTGTTCAGCACCTCCAATTCTGCCAAAGACAATGTGGCAGAAGGAATATTATGTATTACAGAAACAGAATTTATCTTGGAACCATCAACTGGATGAATGCATCTAGCAAAGTTGCCTCATTTAGAATGTTTACACCCGGCCCTTCTACTAAATGTAAAGGGTTCAATGAATTCTTCTTCTTTTTAGAAGTAGGAGAATCCGTGACTAATTCAACATCAGTGTCTATGGCAAAAGAGGATTCCTCTGCCGGAGTCTCCAAAGAAATAGTCGCCCCTTTAAAAAGCAATCGGTGCCTCTTCCTTTTATCCTTTGTCTGACCTCTGTTATGACCATATTCAACCCAGTCCTGTTGGAATTTAATGGATTTCTGTTGATCAAATGACTTCTCATTAGTATAGTCCCTGGCATCCCTCTGAAACCTTTTGAGTTTACGTGCCTGAAGTTCTCATTCAAAAGTTGCAAGCCCCATCGCTAACAAACTAAATTGTTCTTTATAATTCACATGTGCCTGAAAGGTCTTAACAGTCTCACAGTTATTCACTTCCATCATAATTTTAGAAATCTATCTCTCATAAAAAGCTATTAGAACTTTTTTACGAACATCATTGAAGCCGCCTGATGCACCTTAAACCATTCGTTTGTTATTGTCTCATCAATGTCATGTACCATAGGCTGTATACCTACATGCAAAACCCAAGGGCAATAACCCTTTAGTTCACATGCATTCAATAATTTTAAATGCCAAACACTGGAATGTAATTTTTTCACAGTTCCTGTTAACTTATTAAAGGCTTTTACATGTGTGAGCGTTTATCAAGAGACCATACCTGATTTGTTAGCAAACAGTGAATTAAGTCCAAGGTCTTCATAAATCCTGATGTCATCCTTATCTGAAACGAAGCCATTCACCAGATTAGTTAAATCCATCTTGTCAAAAACATCCATTTCAAAACAGGTAGCAGCACCAATGGAATAACCATCAAAGCTCTCAAGAAGAAGCTGAGCAAGGGAGTGATTCAGATGCCAATGAGCAACCAACAGCGTGAGCCACCAGAATTTACAAACACAAATTGCTGTCCCAAGTACAGCAAAGGTGCAGGGCCAAAAGTCCAAATCTCAAAGGTAAAAAATGCAAGCACTCCACGTTGGCAATGTATAACTCTTTATTATTTATTATTAATAAAATGTAAAACAAGTAACACATGTAAAAACACGCAAGGCAAATCAGTTTTGGCCAAAACCCTTCATCAGTGCAGAAAAAGCAGTGAAAATAAATTATACCACAATGCAGTATAAATATATACGCTCACACCCCCCCACCCCCATTTCAAAGAGACCAATCATAATGCATCATTGAGTCCTGGAGAAAACAAAGCACCCAGCCTAATAATCCAATTCTGTCTCTTTTATTAAGTAATTCATGCCACCCCAGCTTGGCATGATGTCCTGAATGACAGCAGGATGAAAGCCCTAAACTGTGTTTTAATAAAGGCTTTGTGATTTCATTTCTTTGGTGGTACACTGTGTAGAGTGGAATGTTCATATTATTTTAGTGTTTGGATACATTTTGCTGTATTCCATTGATTTATCATGTTGGTGGTGTACTTTGTGTAGTGAAATCTTTGTACACTTAATGAGAGAAGTTTGACACTGCCCTATTATCTCCAGTGATTTACTGGCAGTGTGTGTGCCTTGGACTGCTGTGGAAGCAGGTCGTTTGCGTGTTCTTAGTTGTTTCTTTAGTGCTGCCAGATCCTTTGTGTGTGTTTTTTTTTTGGTTCTTCATGCAAAGATGTTAATACTTTCAGCCAGACGTTAGGTACTGCATCTGGGTCTAGGGTTTTCCATTAAGGAGCTTTTCTTAATTTTGTTTCAATATCTCTGGCTGTTACTTCATCCCATTACAAATCCTGCACATTTGAACATTTTACTGTTTCTTTTATTTCTTCTATCTATTTAGCATCTTTATTATGTTCTACAGGGTCTTCATATATATTTCTCCAAAATGTGTCTATTTCTTCTTTTTTTTTGGGGGGGGGGGTTCTATTCCTTTTGCTTTGTTTCCCAATTCTCTATAAAACTTTTTGGGGTCATCAATGAACTGCTTATTTTGTACCTTTTCCTTTTTATTTATCTGCATATCTTTTAAGTTTTTCTGCCTGTGCTGATATCTTTAGTTTATTATTTGCAATAGTGTATGACAGATCCTCATCTATTCTAATAGTACTTTGCTTTTATCACATCTTTCTAAGTATTTGTGTTGATCTGTTCCCTCTTCTATACTCTTCTAACAGTGACAGTCCTTGTCTTAATTGCGTTATGGTTTTCTCTATTTGATACTTCCATGATGACATTTCATTTATTCCCTTTCTTTACCTTATTGCCCTATATTTTTGTGGTAAGACTTTATATAGGTTCATAGGTGTGTAGTAGGCTAATGGCTGGAGCCTTTAAAAGACTAGCCCATAGGATTACCCTGGCCTCATGCCACCCAACATAAGTTCCCAGTTCCTCTGTCGAGTAGAGCTACTGGAGTGATCCCCAGGGTGAATTTTCTATTTCCAATCCATTCATCAAGATTTCTTTTGAAGAGGGCCAGTGAGATGCTCTGTTTGACATGTATGGGCAGTCTCTGGGTTATGAACCTGTCCCTCCAGCATGTTCTGTTGATTGTGGTAATGAGGTTGAAGTCTCTGGAGCATGTGGTGCGGAGGGATTGGGATTTCTTTAGAAATAATTAATATGAAAGAATTAATATGTTATTAATTTAGCTGGACAGTAATACATCTTATTTGCTTATGTTATATCACATTAATTACTGTTAACAGCCTTAATTACTGTGATCATTTCTTTTATCAGACAGTTTGGGTCTTACTAACTTTCTGTAACCAAATTCTTTCATCACTCTTAATACGCCTATCCACCTGTGTTAAGTCAAGCAACTCTTCCCTTATATCATTGTCTTCTAAACTGAGGGCAGATTCTTATTTCCTGCGGGATGTTTCCAGAACATCTTCCTGTGACACATTCTCTTCAGCTGCATCTGCGTCATCCATTGCTGTTTCATATGGGAACTGACTGGCATTCTACTCCACAACATTGACTGCATCAGAGTTGCCACCGTTTCCAGTTCCTTCCTTTGCTCAGCATATCTGACTGAACTTTTGTACTGGTCTCCTACTGAAGGCTCCAGAGTATCTTCATGAGGCAACTGATCACATGGTTCCTGTTTCACCTGTTTCTCCTTAATTTGGGGACTCACTCTTCCACCATGCTGTGATTTTACCAGAGTTGGATTTTCTACACTAAATCATTCACTTTGCAGGTAATCCATAACTTCATTTTCTATGTCTTTAACGTCTCCATTACTACTACTTCCCCCTTTGTTTTCTTATTTTTTTTTTTTTTTGTAAAATTTTCCATATTCAGATGCTTTTACTTGTATTTCTCTTCCAATATCTTTAGCAATGCTTTTTTGTATTGATCAGTTTTGCTTTCTCCTTTGCATAAATATTGCACCATATTAATTTTTTTTCCTTCCCATGTCCATATTTCTTTTTCAGATGTCTCCTGCTCTACCTGTTTTTCCTTACTTTGCGGACTCATTGTTCCATCATGCTGTGATATAACCTGTTAGACTTTCTACGCTAAATCCTTCATTTTACAGGTATTCCATAACTTCAGCTTCTATTTGTTTAACTTCTACTTTTTGTTAACCTGTTCTGTCCTATGTTCCCCCTTTATGATCTTATTTTTTGTATTGTAACATTTTTCATATCTGGGTGCCTTTGCCCGTATTTCTCTTCAGCTATCTTTGAATTTGCTTTTTTTGTTAATTAGTTTGGCTTTCCTCCTTTGCATAAATATTACACCATATCAAATCTCTCCTTATTTCTCATGTCCATGCTTCTTTTTCATACCTTTCAAAAATCTCTAGGTTTTGTTGTTTATATTTTTGTACTTCTCGCTCACTTCTTTTCCAAATGGCCCAAGGTCTCTTGGGCTATATAATGTTTTTCATGAATCTGTTATATTAATGAACACAAATTTGTATTTGAAGCTTTTGACAGTTTTTCTTATGCAACTATTTTTCTTTCTTCTAATTTCTCTATTATTATTTTTGAATATCATCTATCCGGAAATTCTGGGCTTCCTGCAGTAACAATATATAATCTCTTTCTTATCCTCAATAGTTCACTCTATCATCTTTATTGCTCTCTTTTGGCCTTTCAGTTTTTTGTGTTTTTTGTAGACTACTTTCTTCTACATCAGGGAGCCATCCTCCCCATGAGAGTGGCCTAATCCATTGTAGGAATGTTTCAGTGTCTTGAGGATTCTACACTGTCATTTTTTTCCAGTCCTGGCACCAGTCTATGTACCATAATTGGGCACTTTTTTTATCCTGGGGCCTCTGCACCCAGCTGTCTTTTTTTTCCATGATATATGCTATATAAAATACTTCACTTGGATTGTTTATGTATTATACAAAGCTGGTCTGCTGACACAACCTTTGCAATGCCCATGTTGATACTGAAGCACCATACTGAGATCTTGGATCTTTCCTGACAGTTATTTAGGCCTTTCTGTCCTTTATGGATTTGTTCCAGCACTTTGGCATTTTGTGAAGAAGGCAAAATGATGGTGTCTTGGTAAAGTAGCAAGCAGACAGTTGGAATCTGGTGTTTTGTATCTGTACATCAGGTGTTTTGTCTGGGTCTAACTGCTATGTCACCCATTACGTATTTAATGACTGTCTTTCACTCACTGCCATGTTTAAATTTTTGTTTTAGTTTTTCTAGTCTTTTTGCAGTCACTGCTTCATTGGCCATAATGCTCAGCACACAGGCAGCAATGTCTTCTTTAGAGTTAGAAGGTATCCAGTCAGGCACTGACTTCTTGGACAGTATATCAGCCACTATTAATTGCTTTCTGGTGCATGGATTGCTCTGACATTGAAACAACTCAGTCTTATAACCAGCCTTAGGCATCTTATGTCTATGCCCAAACCAAAGTAATTGATCAGTGGGATCAATAAATTTGTGTTGCATTTGGAGTTCAACCCTCCCCCAGCCCCCATAAGTATCTTAAGAACTATTGACATGTCCACACACTTACAAATCACAGGTTTTCTATTTGTGTATATCTTTAGCCTGCATCAGTTAGCATTCAGGAACAATAGACAACATGTCTTAAAATGCATCCATCCATATGATGAAAATCAGCATCTAGACTATAACTACTGGCATGTTCACACACGACTGTTAGTTCAGTAACATCATAGCAGGCAATCATCGGTGCATACAGCAGCATTTCTTTAATTTTACCAAAAGACTGGGTAATTTCAGACTTAGTATTCCCCTATGGTCTGGGCACATTATTCTTCAGTAAATCTGTCAGTAGATGCAGCACTAGGGCCAGACCTGGTACAAACTTGCCCCAGAAATCTATCATGCCAAGAAAATCTCTCAAGTGGCCGAGATCACTGATGAGTACCCAGATTTACAGCAGATACAGATGCAACCCCGAATGCTTGATTTAGATGCTTGTATTCCAGGAACTTGTTTTCATGGCACTTGCAGTAAAGCAACCTCTGTTCTGGCTGTAGAAAGCTCTGCCAATCGCAGTATTGCTTTATTGTACCTAGTTTGTATACCACTGGTTAGCTGATATCACCCCTGTTCCTTTCTAGCCTGCTTAATGTGTAGCAGCAGACCTGAGATGCATGCTGTCTTCTATTAGGTCTGCTTGATCCATATATTAAGCACAGCAGGAAGAGGAAGTATCTGTGTTTCAGGGCAAAGTTCAAAGAGAGTGAAAGGATCTGAGCCCAAGCAAGGTAAAGATGAAAGAAGTGCGCCCGCTGTGGTTTTGGAGGCAGTGTCTGCCATCTGTTGATGGGCAAGGAGTTGGACATTCATTTTTGGGGTTGCCTTAAAATGCAAAGCAATAGCTTGGATCAACTTTTGATGGATCCTCATTCACAATAGGTCTGAGATTATATTCAGAGTGGATGAAGGATTGGGCTGTTTCATTTTTTGTTAGTTTCTAATTTTTTTCCCCCCGGTCTGCAAAGAAGAGATTTTTTTTTCCCATTTAAGTCTGAAATGAAGTCCAGCACAAACCCAGGTAAGTAGAGTGTCTTTTTTATGTTGCAAAAAGGCTCTGATTTTGTCTCATATCCGAGTTCCTATGATTCTAATCATTAAGACTTTGTGAATATCTTGATTTTGCCTTATTTTGTCTTCATGACTAACTGGGGGTTAGTTGCCGTATGTGCTAAGTGCTTCCCTTGACTTATGTCGTCTTCATTTGCATTCTGTGTTGCTGAGTTAGCCCTTTAGCCAGACTGTGCTTCCAGATTGCCCCTGAAAAAGAACATTTGTGTCCAGTGGGCTTGCATTTCTTGAAATAAATGGTGGGAATCACCTGCTTTTCTAGTACAGACTTGTATACAACACAATAAATAAATAATTAAATAAATGCATTCCTTGCACGAGAAGAAGGAATGCATTACACAGCCCGTACGGCTGCAGCTGCCCGTCCATAGATTATAGTTGCAGCGGCTATGCTTTTCAGTCACTTTGCACTACGGCAAAGTGCTGATGCAGCCGTTTGGTTTCGGCGATGTAGCTCGCAGGCAAATGTCTCGCGAGCTACACGCCGGAATCCTTTTTTCCAGTATGTTTGCATTCCCACAGGGCTACAGCATACCTCTCAAGTGCCCAGAATTTCATAGAGTGTTCAGATTTTGTCTCATATTTTTGGATCATTTTCCATACTTGTAGTTCTTTGGCACACCATTGAGGTTTTGCAGTTACTGAATGACAGACATTTGAGTTTCAGTCTTCATATCCTTCACTAAATATTGATACAAAAGTTGTTATTGATGCAACATTAGAAGTTCATAACAGAAATTTTTAAAACCTGTACTTGATTTTGCCCCCCCACCCCATTGTTTTGGCTTTGTCTCCAATTCTTGGCATGAAAAATTTGTGTAAAATACCTGACTTTATAAACTGTCTAAAAGCTAATTTTCAAGATATGTGCATTTCTCTGTGTATATAACTCTTTTTTTAATAAAACATTTCTTTAAATTATACCATGTCTTTGTGTTATTGAATGTATATGTAGTAATGAGCTGATCTGAATATGGATATGATATGCTAATTAGGTGTATCTGCTTGTATGTGATTTTGTAGTCCTTTATCCTTTACTCTCTCATCTAAATGTTGAGAGGTGTCAGGTGTGATACCAAGGGGGTCTGATGTAGCTCAGTTATACAAGGTGGACCTTTTAAGTCCGCTATGGCTTTGATTTTGCTTGCTCTGGGTTGCTTCCACTTGCACTTATGAGTGCTGTGAACAAACTATTACATTTTTGGATTTTCCATAACTACATTTGTCTTTACTTGTCTTTAAATCTGCATTTTACCAGTTTAGAGCACTGCCTCCAATCTCATGTCATAGACTTCTTTATCAGGACCAAACACTAGGACGTAATCAGTGACAACAGCAACATATTCAAGAGCTTTCGTTAGTTCATGTTGAAATGTGTCCAGTGCTGAAATTGTACCAAATGGTGAACTTTTGAAAAAACTTTCCAATTGGAATAATAAAGGTAGCTAGCTTTTCTCAAAGAAACGTTATTATTTTTTCCCAAGAACACGTAATAAATAATCAAAATATTAGTAACGTAATACAAATGATACAATAATGAAATTACAAATGAGAAATAAATTTACACTATGTACAATATATACAAAGGCCTGAGAACAAGAGGTGATAATGTTATGGCTCCATTTCTTCAGTGGAAAGTCTTTAATTTTCCACTTCATTTGATTCTTTAAACATTAGAAGCAGAACTCAGTTGGTAAAAGTTAATAAGAGATATCACTTTTGTCCAAGGATTATTAGTTAATGGATCAGGATGAATTCTTTGTTCTTCAACTTTAGTCTCTCTGAGTGCTGTTTCTTTTATGAAAGAAAGAATGTCCTCAAAATATGGCAATGTAGATAACCTCCACTTCTTAGTAATACATTCAGGTCATCTCATTCATTTACGTTAAATAAAATTAAAAACTTCAGGTCAGCATATGCTTGTAAATACGTTTTTATCATCTTTATATTTCTTTTCCCTTCATCCTTCTGTTATTCTCTTTGCTCCTTCCTCCTTACTAGGAAATGAATGTCTGTAAATCATTTATAAAGTGCTATGGAAGAAGTTCCTGACTGCCACAAAATCAGTTCCTTCATTAGCATCTAAATAAAGTACACTACACTGAATACATTACCAGTAAATATTAATAAAATTGTTGAAACTATCAAACCATAAGAGGGCAAATAAGAAAATAAAATACTGGTTTCATAATTTGATTGTATGTAAAATCAGCTATTATTAATCTGACAAATAAAATGTAAGCTTGTACAGATTTTAGTATTATTATTATATTATTATTTTAGTATGGTGTTTATATCAATAAAAATGATAATACTAGAGTAACATCAGTAAATTATATATATATATATATATATATATATATATATATATACATATATATATATATATTTATAAACAGACTCTAAGAAACAACAAAATGTATGTGCACTTATCACTATATAATAAACTCGAATCGCTTCTGACAGATACGACAAGAATTCTGATCAGCAGATCTCAGATATAACATTGATTATTGTCACCGTCATTTTTTTCAGGATATATTGTTACAATAAATAGCATGTAAATTATTAAAATTAAACTAAAATGATTAAACTTATAAATCATGAATAAGAATATAAGTAAGTAATAGTCGAATAAGTGTAAAGTGCATATCCGAAGTCAGTGCAAACTGTAAGGACGAAGAGGCTTAACAGTAGCATGAATGGCTTTGTGTAATGAACATAATTGTGGAAGTATCCATCTCTAAAGCTAAAAGTGCTTGACTGTAATGAACCACCAACACAAGCTCATATAACATGACAAGAGGTGAGCACAGAATGAGGTAAAAAGTAAGTTATAAATTGAAGAAGCTTTTAGATAATTATACAACGACCCCCCATTAATATTCCAAATCGTTGTAAATCAAAGACTTATACTAATGGAAAAAGGTCCGGCCGCCCGGACTTTTTCCATTAGTATAAGTCTTTTTTTTTTTTTTTACAGCAACAGAGAAAGCAAGATCTCCATTGCTTTTTAGAAACTGTCTCGCTATGTTAAAGGAGTTTAACATAGTGAGACAGCTATAAAAAAAGTAACGGAGATCTTCCTTTCTCCGTTGCTTTTTTTAAAGCTGTCTCTATATGCTAAATGGGTTTAACATAGTGAGACAGCTTTAGAAAAAGCAACGGAGATTCTCTGTTGCTTTTTTTAAAGCTGTCTTGCATAGCGAGACACTTTGTAAAAAGCAACGGAGATCTTGCTTTCTCCGTTGCTTCCACCCACAGCTCTGATGTACTGAGTAAACATATGCATGCGCAGTACATCAGAACTGCCGCAGAATACCAGACAGCTGTGGAAGGGCAGCAAGGAGGCATTATATAATGCCATTATTTAAGAAAAATAAGTATTTTATTTCTTAAATAATGTCATTGTATAATATCAATAACCCACTTCTGGGTTTGGGTCATGCTGGATTTACCCACGGTTGTCTTTGTTTGGCCACTCGGGCTTCGCCCTCGTGGCCAAACCACACCAACCGTGGGTAAATCCAGCATACCCAAACCCAGGCGTGGGTTATTGCTTAATTATTTGGCACCCCAAATGAGAGAAGAAAAATAGAGAAAAGTCTCCCAGAGAGTTTAAGCTGATGCAACCATCGGAGAGGCATTTCCTGTAGCATGAATGTAATCATGTAGATTTAAACATAAGAGCATTAAAGCATCTAATTATCAACCCAAATAGAAATGAACTATAAGGAAAAGAAAATACACTGTCCAAGTATTAATACAAAATAAGAGTAAACAACGCAGAAACAAATAGTTTATTGAGCATTCTGCTATTATAGAGAGAGCTAAGACCAACAGAAGGATTAAATAACGCTACTGTCAGTTCAAAAAGTAATATAAACATTAAAACAGCTATGTGTTTAAAAGGGTGTATCAAAGCTATAGTTTAGATAACATTCTTAATAAATTAATTATGCATAAAAAATTTACCTTTGTGAATTCAGTGATGTTTGGCTATCTTAGAGAGACTGAAATATCCACTTTGAAATCAAAAGATTAAAATATGAATTTATCTGCATCAATGATTGTTTCAGCATTAAATATCTTACATTATCTTTAACAAAGAATAATTATTAAATGAAATAAAAGTTTTTATTCAGAGAAAACAGTTATTTCATGATAGGATTTTGAAGCTTTGTTGGTACAAGTTGAAATAGGATCTGTTTTTTTGTTTCTTTTTCTTCATATCAGTCCATGTATTTTTATCTGAGGTTTTTTTTCAGAGTTGGAAATGACCAGCAGTCCATGTCTTCTGTTGTAGGTATAAGGTTATTATTTTTGACAAAGGTAGAAGCTTCTACTAGGTTATTAAAGATTCCATTTGGTAAATGTATTTTTATTTTTGTTGAAAAGATTATCTGAGATTTGAAAATATTTTGTCTAAGAGTTTTCACAAGGGGCCAGCAGCTTTTTCTCAGATCTATTGTTTTAGAAGAATAGTCATTATCAAATATGATTAAGTTTTGTTTATATTTCAAAGGAGCTTTCCTCCATGCATTTAAGTATTAGTTCTTTTTCTATGCAAGATAGACATTTTATAAAGATAGATCTCGGAGGAGAAGATGAAGAAGGAATAGATTTGCCTAGAATTTTTTCACTATAGTAGGAAAATCTTTCCTGAAGATTTAATATTTCATGGCTTCCAAGTATTCAGGAAAGAAATTAGGTCCTCATCTTCAGTTTTTTCGGAAAGATCAAAAATCCTTATGTTGCCTCTTCTTTTTCTATTTTCTAAATCATCTCTTTAGGAGCCAGGTATTTTGTTTTAGTAAAAAGTCAGTTTGTGGTAATTCTTCTTTCAGTCTGCCATCCATGTCATTCAAAGCATTCTTCATTTAAAAAAAATGTTGTTTCTTGCTGTTGTAGCATTCCTTTAAAGGCATCATTTTTTTTGAGACAGTTTTCTAAGTTCTCCTGGAACCCATCAATTTTCAAGGATAATTCCTGAAGGGTAGATGTTATTAGTTGTAAGTCCTTTCTCACTGGAGTATCAGTATGAGAGTGTTTAGAATTTATCCTTTTAATTCAACAGTTGAGTCTCCAAGTAAAAGTGGCAGGAAATGTTTTGTAGAACTTCACAAAAGTCAGAAAATAAATAGTCAGAGTTGTTATCAGTTAGACTGTATTAAAAATTTAAATATATATATATATATTCCTGTAATTAATACTAATTCTACAGAGCTCTGGAAAAATGCTGTCTTCACTTACCCATCTTAGCTCCTCCCCCTGTTAGCTGTTGATTTTGTCTACCTAGGCATATCCGCCAAAATTCACTTGAAGCAGCTATTGTGGATAACACTCTGAAATCAAACAGCATAGGTCCAATCATCTCTAGGGCAAGTAGAATGAAACTTCCCTTAAAAACTGTATAATTTAACTCTTTAACTCAATACACATTCTCATATCACCAAGTTTTTGATAACTGGAACCATCAGTGCACACCATTCAGTTCAGCTACAATTTCAGCTATGGCTGCCTATTGTAATTCTGAGACTGATAATTATAGGGCTTGAAATTGCTACTGTAGTCCCTTCAGACACATGACATGTCCCTAGTGGACAAAGGTGCTGTAGCCAAGCATTATAAGAACCAGATTTGGCAGGGGTGGATGCATGATGTCAATGCTGTGGGTAGCCATAAAAGGTTTCTACAACAGGTGTAATAAAGAGTAAGTTATATGATGCTCAATGCAAAGGAAAGCACAAGGCACATTGCAACAGATCATTCTACCACTGACAGCGTTTGGTTTGATGGAAGCTGCTTTATTACAGGGTCCTAAGACCTGATTGCAGTGGTATCTTAATTTATGAACTTATTAATTCAGAAGTGGCCCACTGAGGTCGAACTGTTTTTGGTGTCACTCACCAGCCAGTGGGAGAAAGGTCTTTCCTACTTAGGGGTGGCTTGGATGAGGAAGTTGGGCTGGCACCAGAGAAGCACCAAGTTAGAAATATCCATTACAACAGACTATAGCACACACCATTGTATGACCAAACTGGTTGATTGGCAAGGCATACTTGCATGTATGTCCTTCCAGGCAACTTTGATCTGTAAATGTAACGTCATGCAATATAACATATGTCTTTTAATTTATTCTAAAGCAATATTTCCATCTGTTATAGAATCTCTGCCACATGGAGCTACAGAGGCATATATATGTGAGTTGATGGTGGTGATGCCATGTGCATTCATGCCTACAAAGATTCCACAAGTGGATGGTCCACTACAACAGGACAGCATATGGCTGACATCAGCTGTCCCTAATTTTTGCCCAGTGCAAGCATGACACTGACAGAAACACATTGCAAAGTCCAGTGAAATATGTGTATGTTTTAGTCAGAGTGGAGTCACCAATGACTAGGATGTTTTGGGGTTGCCAGGCTGTAAAATCTACTTCTTTGTTTTCTGGCTTGTTTCCATTTTAAATAACAAGTCAAAATGTGAGCACACCAACCAAGCTGAGCAGAGACAAATAAAGCGTCATCTTCCAAAACTTGATTTTTAATGGCTTTATTGTAGAAGGATGAGCACTTTCACGGGGCTACTGCTTCTTCAGATCCATTTGGTTGGTGTGCTCACATTTTGACTTGTTATTTGGAATCTATTGTGTGTTATGAGCAACCTTTGGCAAAGTGTGGGCTTTTTGCTTTTTACATTGTTTCCATTTTAACCTGAGGTGTTTTATAAATCTGGGCTGTCCCCATAAATAGAAGTTATGTACTTACCATAACGTTCCATGTGGAGTGTTCATCTCGCCTTTGTTCTTACACATGGGTTCGGAGCCGATCCTCGGCTCCGTGCCGGCCTCTTGCAAGCTCTGCATCGAGAAGAAGCTCGAGACAATCTAATACCCACAATCCCCCTCTGCCTTTACCTCAGATCTAGTTTGCAAGCAAACCAATCTATATAACAGCACATTCATGCCATACATCTATACATACATAAACAGACACATATAAGTATATGTGTATACCAACTATGTACAGAGAATAATGACAGTAGCAAAATGCTTCTGGCCAGGCAACAAAAAACGTTCCTCCTAAGGGTGGAGGGTGGGACTGTAAGAACAAAGCGAGATGAACACTCCACATGGAACGTTATGGTAAGTACATAACTTCTATATGTGATAGTGTTCAATCTCGCCGCTTGTTCTTACACATGGGTAGCGCCCCTAGCTCCTAAATCCTGAGGAACTCACGGAGGACGTTCTTGAGCACAGTGGAACCAAAGGTTGCCCTGTCCCTAGAAACCTTATCTACTTTATAATGAGAAATAAATGTATGTGGCTTAGACCAGGTAGCAGCCGCACAAATAGCATCCAGAGGTAGGCGAGCTGCATGAGCCAAAGACGTAGATATTGATCTTGTGGAATGTCCCTTGGGTTTGTTTAGAAGGGGTTGATTTGCAGAATCGTATACATAGATTATACAATCCGTTAACCACTTTGAAAGAGTTCTTTTGGTAACTGCAAGTCCTTTCCTGCTATCAGCAAAAGCCACAAAGAGTTGATCTGTTTTCCTGTGATCTTTTGTTCTATCCAAATAAAACCTTAGCTGTCTGTGAACATCCAATTTGTGTAACATATACTCCATTTTGTTGGAGTGGTTTTGAAGAAAGTGGGTAATTCAATGGACTGATTAATGTTGTTAATAGAACACACTTTAGGGAGGAAGGATGAATTAGTTCAAGAGAAACTCTGTCAGAGTGAAAGATCAGATAAGGGTGCTTGATGGAGAGAGCCTGAAGTTCAGACACTCGTCTAGCAGAAGTAATGGCTACCAGAAAGAGAGTTTTCCAGGACAAAAATTTTAATGGGCAAGAAGAGGCAGGTTCAAAGGGGCAACATTAATTTAGATAGCAACAAGTTTAGACTCCAAGGTGACGTAGGAGATCTGACCGGAGGTCTAATATGAAAAACTCCTTTTAAAAAGGCTTTACAAAGTCTGTGAGCCATGATAGGAGCTCCACATTCTTCCACATGGAAATTCAAAATGGCAGCCAATTGAACTCTTAGAGTAGCAGGAGAAGCACCCTGATGAAATAAGTCTGTTAAGAACTCTAAAATCTTATTCAAAGGAGCTGTAAAGGGATCAACGTGGTGTGTATTCGCCCAGAATACAAACCGTTTCCATTTGCTAGTATATGTTATAGTAGTGGAAGCCTTATGCGAAGCCACTAATATATTCTGGACTGCTGGTGACAAGAGATCAGACCTGGCTAAGTTGGGAATTGGAGCAGCCAAGCTGCTAGATGGAGTGACAGAAGCGCGGGATGGGGAACCCCTGACGAGTGAGTCAACAGATCCGGCTCTGGGTCCAGAATCCAGGGTCCCTGAATGCAGTGAATTTTCAGGGAGGGAAACCAAATTTGACAAGGCCAGAATGGAGCAATGAGAATTATCATCCTGTGAAGGTTCCTGGCTTTCTGGAGAAATTTCGGTATCAGAGGAAATGGAGGAAATGCGTACAGGAGTCCCGGGGGCCAATCGTAAACCAGTGCGTCCCTGGGGACTTCCCCTGGAGGGGGTAATAGGGCAAAGTAGCTCCTGCATTTGGCGTTCATTGGAGACGCAAACAGGTCACAGGAAGGCTGGCCCCATGTGCGAAAGATCCTTTTCGCCACTGACTGTTTTAGAGACCACTCGTGCGGTAGCAGAATTGCTCTGCTCAGCCTGTCGGCTATGACGCTGGATGACCCCGGGATGTGCGTTGCTATTAGAAAGCGACCCGTGGACTCTGCCCACTGCCAAATTCTCATGGCCTCTCTGCATAGTTGATAGGACTTGGTTCCCCCTTGTTTGTTTATGTACCAGACTACCGACATGTTGTCCGTCTGAACTGCAATAGTCCCTAGAGGAAGAAGGGGAGCAAAGTGTTGCAACGCTAGAAACACTGCCCTCAACTCTAGAACATTGATGTGCAGATTGTACTCCAAATTGGTCCATTTGCCTTGGACTGTCTGTCCCTGAAAGATGCCCCCCCACCCTATCAGGGAAGCGTCCGTGGTCACCGTAACTGTGGGCGTGGGTAGCACAAACGGCCTCCCCTGGGAAAGGTTGCACGTTTGGAGCCACCAGTTTAGATCTGTTTTGCAAGTCTTTGTTATGAGAATCTCGTGTGTTAGAGGTAGTTGTTGAAATGACCATTGAGCAAACAGTAGCCATTGTAGAACTCTCATGTGCAGCCTTCCCATGGAATTGCAATAAGGGAGGCTGACATGAGGCCCAACACCTTCAGTACTAGCTTTGCAGGAGATTTCCTTGACAAGAGTAGAAGACGATGTGAGTCTGCAGTGATAATATCCTTTCTGGGGGAAGCCTCAGAATTAATTGACGTGTGTTTAACTCTGCTCCTATGAACAAGATATTTTGTGATGGCTGAAGTAAGGATTTTCCGAAATTTACGGAGATCCCTAGGTGAACACACAGTTGAAGAACATAGTCTCTGGCCTGCAGTAGTTGACGCCGGGTGGTGGCTGAAAGGAGCCAGTCGTCCAGATACGGAAACACCTGGAATCCCTGACGCCTCAAGTGAGACGCTACCACTGCCATGCATTTGGTGAAGACCCTGGGGGCTGAGGTCAGACCAAAGGGCAGGGCTCGAAATTGAAAGTGACTGGCTCCCAGCCGGAAGCGCAAATGATCTCTGGATGCTCTGGCCATTTTGATGTGGTAGTATGCATCCTCTAGATCTATTGAGCACATCCACTCGTCCTTCTGTAGAAATGGAAGGATCGATTGAAGCGTGACCATTCGAACTTTTCTTTCTTGACGAAAGTATTGAGGTAACTCAGGTCTAGAATGGGCCTCCAGTCCCCTGTTTTCTTTGGAACTAAAAAGAACCTTGAGTAAGTCCCGAATCCTTGCTGGTCCGCTGGGACTGGCTGGATGACTCTTTTCTAACAACTTTGAAATTTCTAAAGCTGCTGGCTCTCGCAGATGGGGCGGTACATCTGGGAGTCTTTTCTTTGGAATGGGATAGGATAGGAAGGGTATGGTGTAACCTCTGGTAACTACGCTTTTACCCAATTGTCTGTAGTTATATCTTGCCAGGCCTGAGGGTAAAAGCTAAGCGACCCGACTGCCTCCAGAGCAGGACAGTCGGGCCTCCTCTCAGGAGTGCTGGAAAGGTTTACCAGGAGTGTTTCCCTGTCACCTTGATGTTGCAGACCCCTCTGCCGCCAGGGCGGCGTCTTCCACCTCTGCCCCTCCTCTGCCTCTAGAGGGCATCACCCTGTGTGCCCGGAAAGACCCTTGATTTTGTTTCAAACCACATTTTCCCACCGCGTTGCCCTTTGGGGTACGGTCTGGTTGGGGTGGAAAACGGACTCCGACAGCAGACAGAGTCTTTCCCTCTTGTTCACACCGGGTAAGGGTCTCCTTTACCTTGGGGCCAAAAAGAGTGGCACCGTCAAATGGGGTGTTTGTAAAGGAAGACTTGAAGGCTTCCGCAAAGGAGCATAGGCGCATCCAGGATTGTCTACGAAGAGCAATCGCTGAAGCTGCTGCCCTACTCGAACCTTCGCCGCGAGGAAATCAGCCTCATGGACGAGTTAACAATCGATGTTAGGGTATTAAGTTGCGCTGTCACTTTCTCTGAGACAGCTGCATCTGTAGTACCCTGGAGGGTATCTCCCAACTCTTTGACTAGATCCCTCTGCAGACATGTAAAATGGGTCAAATAGTTCAGGGACCGCATGGAAAAGCCGCTGAACTAAAAATGCGCTTCCCATATCTATCCATCGTCCTAGAATCTTTATTAGGCGGATGGACAGACGAAGAAGACTCTGACATCTCCTTTTTCGTGGCTGCAGCCACCACCATAGCATCTACTGGAACTCCTTTAGTAAGGTAGGACTTATCCTGAGGTGCTGTGATGTACTTGTTCGGTTTCCTAGGAACAGGTTCCACTGTGTCAGGAGCCTCCCGCCTTCGAGCAATAAGTTCCATTAGTTCGTCGAAGGGCGGAGTGACCCAGGAGGAGGAAGGGCGAGCACCAAATGCCATCAGCAGAACTGACTCATCCTCAGAAGGGGGAAGGGACTGCCAGTCACCTCTCTGTTTCAGGATCTCCAAAATGTCTGAAAAAGAGACATCTTCTGAAGGTGACTTAGGGGACCCCTCTGACTCATCTAAGTCAGTATCAGATGTTATGGATTCCTGTGGAGAATCCAAGTGTCTCCTCTTACACAGTCTCTTCCTAGGGACTTCCTCGTGGGAGCATCCGAAGAAGCCTCGGAGGAAGAGGGGCACCTCCAGGGGTGGCTGAGACACTGGTGCCCGACGCTTGGATGTGGCCGTGGGTGCAGATGAAGACAAAGGCCCTTTATGGGGAGGAGAAACTGCTTCCACTGATGTGGTTGTCTGGGTAGACAACACCTTCCTCATCAGGTCGAACGCTCCCGGGTCCCGCATCGAAGAGTCTCCCAGCTCCGAAGAAATGGGAAGAATCCCCGACATGGGCACCGAAGGCATCGACCCCGAGGACGGAGCCGAATCGATCCGTGCCGAGGCCCGAGAGAGTCGGAACCGACACGCCGGTTCGACTCGCCCCGGTACCAAGAACAGACCGTCGGCTCCGAGACTCCGGTACCGGGTCCGACGGAGTCGAGGTGAAGGGAACAGACCGAGAAAAGGACGGTTCTGGACCCGAGGGCTCCACAATCAGCAGATCAGCCTCTTCCGGCTCCAAAGACTGAATCGGTCTCGGAGGAGGAATGGATGGAGATACAGGAAGGCCTTCAAGTTTCGACACCAGCTGGGTGGAAACCGAAATAAGTTTAGAGAGGGCCGAATGCTCCAGCAGCTTCTGCACCACACGATCCACATCGACATCCGAAAGTTTAGAGGAAGAACGGGTCGAAGGAACCGAAGACGGAGCCGACCTCAATATGGCCGAAGGAGGGAGCTCCATCCCCGGTTCCAAGACTCGAGGCTCAGGAACCGACACCAGTTGAACACTCGGCCCGAAGTCTGTGGAACCGGTGATCTAACCTTTGAAGAAGAGCTCGGAGCCGATGACTTGGGCTCCGATGTCTTCGATTCCTTAGAGGACTTCGATGCCTGGTCAGAAGCATCCAAAGCCTCTTGGAAAGCTGGTTTCAAAGACCCTGTCCATTAGTTTCCTGCGCCTATCTGTCATGACCCTCCCACTGAAAGAGTGACAGATGGAGCAATCCTCTTGTAAGTGGAGAGGGCCAAGGCAGTAGACACAGGAACTATGGTTGTCAGTGACCGACATTTTTTGGCCACACTGACAACGCTTGAAACCAGACTTTGCCTTCTCAGACATTGTAGGTAATAAACAATTCCAGAAACAAATACACAGTCAAATCTGGGAAAAATAGTCACAATCAGGTAAATGTCAAATCCGGTATAAATTTGTCTCAATATAGTAGTAAATGGAAAGGGTGTAGGCCCCGGTACAAAAATACCGATAAAAAGGTTAACGGTACCAAAGAATTACGGAACCACAACACAATCACACTAGGTAATACTGACAATATCAAGTTAAATAGAATTCTCAATAAAATACAACAAAAAGTTATATCTTAGCTTAGAAAACCCTCGAGCTAGCTCCCAACGATGCGAATGCAGCAGCGGCAAACTAGATCTGAGGTAAAGGCAGAGGGGGATTGTGGGTATTAGATTGTCTCGAGCTTCTTCTCGATGCAGAGCTTGCAAGAGGCCGGCACGGAGCCGAGGATCGGCTCCGAACCCATGTGTAAGAACAAACGGTGAGATTGAACACTATCACATCAGTGCTTTGACTGTGTGCATGTTTTTTATTGTATTCATTAAAAGCCCTATGCAAAGTGTTAAATATATGAGGTTCTGGCTTTCAAGTGCTTTTGGTTTCTTGAGCAGGTTAAACAGTGTGATTCAGTAGCACCCTTCAAATGGCACCTGGATGATTGGACACATCTTCACAAATTTACACTAGGACTGACAAGTGTAGCCCTCCTTAAGAAAATTATTATGGCTTGAGGGTGGTGCCTGCAAGGTGTATATGGTCCTAAAGCAAAACTGGCTTGAAATATCCAATGTGACTAACATACCCATTGCAAAATCAGATTGCATTTAAGATGGCTCTTCCTAATGCCAGAAGGGTGAACAATAAATTGTCTCATCTTGAGGGACTTCTGTATTTGGAAAACAACCATGTCTGTACAATTATTGAAACTTGGTTTAAACGGAAACAGTTTTTTCCATTTTTCATGCCTTCAGGCCCAATGGTAACTGTGGTGGAGACTCCATATTTGTCAGCAAACATATTACTTCCAAGCAGATCACTGTAGACTCACAAACTGAACTCACTGAACTGCAGATCACTACAAGTAGGATTAATTATCAACTAATAGCTTCTTACATGCCACCCTCTCTGTCCCCTGTTGACCATGTAAGATTCCTCAGCATTCTAAAGGATTTTCCTTTTAGCAAAAACTGCTCTTCAATAAAGTTGGACCTCTATATGTCAAATGTTTGATATGGCAAAACATTTCTGAACTTAATAAACAAGGATCCCCTAGAGCAGCTGATAAATTAACCTACTAGCAAATACATCATTCTCCACTGAAATCTGACCATAAACTTGTAAAATTCCCAAAGCTCCTACAGCAAACCCCACTAAACCTTAGAACTGCAAACATGCCATCCTCAACTTACTTTGCAACAAAAAGTCAAATATAACTTATGACTGCACATCAGCAGACCTTAATACAGTGCAAAGATTCTCTATGGAATTCTACACCCATTGAGAAAAAATGCATATAACTAGTAGTTCCTACTAAAACTAATTATCATCGGAAATTCAAATATGAATCCATTTCAAAACACATAATAAACTGAAGTTATAATTCTTTGTATAGTATATCTGGATTTCCTATAATCCTATATATTACTATTAAAAAATGTGACAGACTGAAGTATGTAACAGCTTTAAAAGCTGCAACACACCTTGTGCTATCACACAAATGGGATTCAAAAGTGAACAGCTTTAAAAGCTGTTCAGCATTTAGCTCTGCTCCTTTACTTATTTATTTATTTTTATTTATTTATTTATTTTTTTGCTGTTTGTGTGGCAATGCAAAGCTGTAAGTAGGTTTCTGATCCAGTTTCGTGATGGTTGTCACATGCATGGCAGTGAAAGGTTTGCTAATAACTGCAGAGTCTATGTCAGAACTTCACTGTAACAAGTTTGTTGTGGCAAGATTCTTGCATATGAAACTCATAACTGCAAGAAGAGTTATCTACATGCTCCAGATATTACAGTATAATAATATACTACCAGCCATGCTCCAGATATTATAGCATAATAATACACTACCAGCCATGCTTCAGATATTACAGTATAATATACTACCAGCAATGCTCCAGATATTACAGTATAGTATAGTACCAGCCATACTCCAGATATTACAGTATAATCATACACTACCAGCCATGTTCCAGATATTACAGTATAATCATACACTACCAGCCATGTTCCAGATATTACAGTATAATAATACACTACCAGCCATGTTCCAGATATTACAGTATAATAATACACTACCAGCCATGCTCCAGATATTACAGTACAATAATACACTACCAGCCATGTTAAAGATATTACAGTATAATAATACACTACCAGCCATGCTCCAGCTATTACAGTATAATAATGCACTACCAGCTATGTTCCAGATATTACAGTATAATATATTACCAGCCATGCTCCAGATATTACAGTACAATAATACACTACCAGCCATGTTAAAGATATTACAGTATAATAATACACTACCAGCCATGTTAAATATATTACAATATAATAATACACTACCAGCCATGTTAAATATATTACAGTATAATAATACACTACCAGCCATGTTAAATATATTACAGTATAATAATACACTACCAGCCATGTTAAAGATATTACAGTATAATAATATACTACCAGCCATGTTCCAGATATTACAGTATAATAATACACTACCAGCCATGCTCCAGATATTACAGCATAATAACATACTACCAGCCATGCTCTAGATATTACAGTATAATAATATACTACCAGCCATCCTCCAGACATTACTTAATAATATACTACCAGCCATGCTCCAAATATTACAGTATAATAATATACTACCAGCCCATCACTTTAATAAACCTTCCAAAGGCTGACTAATAAATAGTAATAATTTGAAAGGAATCTAACCCTGCTAAAATATCCTTGAGCTTTAAGTGTAGACATCTTACAAATACAGTTTTAAAAAATGAAAGAAAGTTGTATACAGTTAGTCAAATTACCTCTCCACAATCCAGTCAGTGCAAGTGTCTTCATATTACAAAACTATCATTCCTGGTAGTCTTGTACTCAGGAACATTATATGAGGGACACACTCATCTTACTGATTAACATTATGTGATGAAGACACTCATCTTACTCATTAACTTTATGTGCACACCCCTCATCTTACTCATTACTTTATGTGCACACCCCTCATCTTATTCATTACATTATGTGATGGACACACACATCTCACTCATTAACATTATGTGATGGACACACTCATCTTACTCATTAACTTTATGTGCACGCCCCTCATCTTACTCATTACTTTATGTGCACCCCTCATCTTATTCATTACATTATGTGATGGACACACACATCTCACTCATTAACATTATGTGATGGACACACTCATCTTACTCATTAACTTTATGTGCACGCCCCTCATCTTACTCATTACTTTATGTGCACACCCCTCATCTTATTCATTACATTATGTGATGGACACACACATCTCACTCATTAACATTATGTGATGGACACACTCATCTTACTCATTAACTTTATGTGATGAAGACACTCATCTTACTCATTAACTTTATGTGCACACCCCTCATCTTACTCGTTACTTTATGTGATGGACACACACATCTCACTCATTAACATTATGTGATGGACACACTCATCTTACTCATTAACTTTATGTGATGAAGATACTCATCTTACTCATTAACTTTATGTGCACACCCCTCATCTTACTCATTACTTTATGTGCACACCCCTCATCTTATTCATTACATTATGTGATGGACACACACATCTCACTCATTAACATTATGTGATGGACACACTCATCTTACTCATTAACTTTATGTGATGAAGACACTCATCTTACTCATTAACTTTATGTGCACACCCCTCATCTTACTCATTACTTTATGTGATGGACTCAGTCATTTTCCTCATTAACATTATGTGATGGACTCAGTCATCTTACTCATTAACATTATGTGATGGACTCAGTCATTTTCCTCATTAACATTATGTGATGGACTCAGTCATCTTACTCATTAACATTATGTGATGGACATACTCATCTTACTCATTAACATTATGTGATGGACACACTCATCTTACTCATTAACATTATGTGATGGACATACTCATCTCACTCATTAACATTATGTGATGGACTCAGTCATCTTACTCATTAACATTATGTGATGGACTCAGTCATCTTACTCATTAACATTATGTGATGGACTCAGTCATTTTCCTCATTAACATTATGTGATGGACATAGTCATCTTACTCATTAACATTATGTGATGGACACACTCATCTTACTCATTAACATTATGTGATGGACATACTCATCTTACTCACTAACATTATGTGATGGACATACTCATCTTACTGATTAACATTATGTGATGGACTCAGTCATCTTACTCATTAACATTATGTGATGGACATACTCATCTTCCTCATTAACATTATGTGATGGACACACTCATCTTACTCATTAACATTATGTGATGGACATACTCATCTTACTCATTAACATTATGTGATGGACACACTCATCTCACTCATTAACATTATGTGATGGACACACTAATCTTACTCATTAACATTATGTGATGGACACACTCATCTTACTCATTAACATTATGTGATGGACACACTCATCTCACTCATTAACATTATGTGATGGACACACTCATCTTACTCATTAACATTATGTGATGGACATACTCATCTTACTGATTAACATTATGTGATGGACTCAGTCATCTTACTCATTAACATTATGTGATGGACTCAGTCATTTTCCTCATTAACATTATGTGATGGACTCAGTCATCTTACTCATTAACATTATTTGATGGACATACTCATCTTACTCATTAACATTATGTGATGGACACACTCATCTTACTCATTAACATTATGTGATGGACATACTCATCTTACTGATTAACATTATGTGATGGACACACTCATCTTGCTCATTAACATTATGTGGTGGACATACTCATCTTACTCATTAACATTATGTGATGGACACACTCATCTTACTCATTAACATTGTGATGGGCACATTCATCTTACTCATTAACATTATGTGATGGACATACTTATCTTACTCATTAACATTATGTGATGGACACACTCATCTTACTCATTAACATTATGTGATGGACACACTCATCTCACTCATTAACATTATGTGATGGACACACTCATCTTGCTCATTAACATTATGTGGTGGACATACTCATCTTACTCATTAACATTATGTGATGGACACACTCATCTTACTCATTAACATTGTGATGGACACATTCATCTTACTCATTAACATTATGTGATGGACACACTCATCTCACTCATTAACATTATGTGATGGACACACTGATCTTCCTCATTAACATTATGTGATGGACACACTCATCTTCCTCATTAACATTATGTGATGGACACACTCATCTCACTCATTTACATTATGTGATGGACACACTCATCTTCCTCATTAACATTATGTGATGGACACACTCATCTTACTCATTAACATTGTGATGGACACACTCATCTTACTCATTAACATTATGTGATGGACACACTCATCTCACTCATTAACATTATGTGATGGACATACTCATCTTACTGATTAACATTATGTGATGGACTCAGTCATCTAACTCATTAACATTATGTGATGGACACACTCATCTCACTCATTAACATTATGTGATGGACATACTCATCTTACTGATTAACATTATGTGATGGACTCAGTCATCTAACTCATTAACATTATGTGATGGACACACTCATCTTACTCATTAACATTATGTGATGGAAACACTCATCTTACTGATTAACATTATGTGATGGACACACTGATCTTGCTCATTAACATTATGTGGTGGACACACTCATCGTACCCATTAACATTATGTGATGGACACAATCATCTTACTCGTTAACATTATGTGATGGACACACTCATCTTACTCATTAACTTTATGTGATGGACACACTCATCTTACTCATTAACTTTATGTGATGGACACACTCATCTCACTCATTAACATTATGTAGACACCCTTCATCTCACTCATAAAAATTATGTGATGGACACACTCATCTTACTCATTAACATTATGTGATGGACACACTCATCTTACTGATTAACATTATGTGATGGACACACTCATCTTGCTCATTAACATTATGTGGTGGACACAGTCATCTTACCCATTAACATTATGTGATGGACACACTCATCTTACTGATTAACATTATGTGATGGACACACTCATCTTGCTCATTAACATTATGTGGTGGACACACTCATCTTACCCATTAACATTATGTGATGGACACACTCATCTTACCCATTAACATTATGTGATGGACACACTCATCTCACTCGTTAACATTATGTGATGGACACACTCATCTCACTCATTAACTTTATGTGATGGACACACTCATCTCACTCATTAACATTATGTGATGGACACACTCATCTTACTGATTAACATTATGTGATAGAAACACTCATCTTGCTCATTAACATTATGTGGTGGACACACTCATCTTACCCATTAACATTATGTGATGGACACACTCATCTTACTGATTAACATTATGTGATGGACACACTCATCTTACTGATTAACATTATGTGATGGACACACTCATCTTGCTCATTAACATTATGTGGTGGACACACTCATCTTACTCATTAACATTATGTAGACACCCTTCATCTCACTCATAAAAATTATGTGATGGACACAGTCATCTTACTCATTAACATTGTGATGGACACACTCATCTCACTCAACATTATGTGATGGACATACTCATCTCAGTCAATAACATTATGTGATGGACACACTCATCTTACTCATTAACATTATGTGATGGACACACTCATCTTACTGATTAACATTATGTGATGGACACACTGATCTTGCTCATTAACATTATGTGGTGGACACACTCATCGTACCCATTAACATTATGTGATGGACACAATCATCTCACTCGTTAACATTATGTGATGGACACACTCATCTCACCCATTAACATTATGTAGACACCCTTCATCTCACTCATAAAAATTATGTGATGGACACAGTCATCTTACTCATTAACATTGTGATGGACACACTCATCTCACTCAACATTATGTGATGGACATACTCATCTCCGTCAATAACATTATGTGATGGACACACTCATCTTACTCATTAACATTATGTGATGGACACACTCATCTCAGTCATTAACATTATGTGGTGGACACACTCATCTTACTCGTTAACATTATTTGATGGACACCCTTCATCTTACTCATTAACATTATTTGATGGACACACTCATCTTACTCATTAACCTTATTTGATGGACACCCTTCATCTTCTTCATTAACATTATGTGATGGACACCCCTCATGGTACACATTAACATTATGTGATGGACACACTCTACTACTTTGTATAAGAAACCCATCAAGAATAATACTGTACTTCATAACAGCAGTATGCACCCTAAACATACTAGAGCAAATGTCCTGAAAGGGCAAATTTATCATGTTATGCATTTGTATAATGATGATATTGCTTTACAGTCAGCACTATTTGTGCTAAAACAAGAGTTTATGTCAAGAAGGTATACAGAGCACGATATAGACACACAACTGGAACTAGCACGGAGAGAGAGAAGTGGTAGGTGTAAGCCATATTATAATACGCAAGTTGGAGTATGTAGTAGTGATAACATCTATACAGGCCCTAGTAATACTACTGAGATGGATGCACTTAGAATGCCACTCACATATGCTAGTAATATTAATATAGTGTGCGATATTATTAAGAATAACTGGGACATTCTTTCTAATGTTAAAGAATTAAATGGAGTTATACGACATGAACCTAGATTCACCTTTAGGAACAACAGGTCCTTGAAAAGACAGCTCTGCTACAAGATTGACAATGTACAACAATATAATCAATCCGACAGGTTAGGTACATACTGTTGTAGGAGGTGTACAGCCTGTCAATATATACATGTGGGAGGCCACTTTTTACATCCACACAAGGGATTCACCTTTGAGTCTAATTTTTATGCTGACTGTCAAACGAAGAACGTGGTTTACTTTAGTTATTGCACAATCTGCTATGCTTTTTACATAGAAAAGACCAATCGTCCTTTGAAAGACAGAATACTGGAGCATATAAGGGATGTCAGGAATGCTAAGGAAAGCAGTGCACTTGCAATGCACGTCAAAGAAGAAGGTTACACACTTGGTTTTAAGTTTTGTGTACTTATAATAGTCCCTGTTTATAAAAGAGGAAGTAATCTGAATAGTCATACAGAAGGTGTTGCGCAGGAATGGATACTCAAATTCCAGGCGGATGTACCACCTGGACTTAATAATAAAGTATCTTTAAAACCTTTTTTAAGAGCAAGATCACTGAAACAATATTTGTATGTAATATGTATGTATAATACATACTTTTTAGTAATATTTACTGTGCTTAGCCTCTCTATATATATATTTATACTTTTTATATGTACTGCATTTTTTGAACACACAGATCATATACTTATGTATTTTATGAATATATTTGTGTGTGTGTGTGTGTATATATATATATATATATATATATATATATATATATATATATATAGATAGATAGATATATAGATAGATATATATATGTATATATATTTTTTTAATACATGGCTTTATGAAGGTATTATTAGAGTTTTAAATAGTTGGGATATCTGTATAGTTGTTGACTAATTCATTTTATAACATTAGTACCTTGTTGTGCTAGCATTTTAATTTGTACTCCACATGCTTTTATGTCTTGTTTTTATTGGTTGCTATGTGATCTATGAGTCTATTTAAAATGTTTTGTTAAACCTGTTTAATGTTAGTCTGATGAAGTGGGAGTTGTCCGCCAAAGAGCTTACTTTCTCTGTGTTCTATTATATTAAACGTACTTTTGCTAACATACCTGCAGTGTGCTACCAACATTTTTTCCTTTGAATATTTACCAAAGCAGTAGATCACTGCTGCAGTAGCCTTAGCTATATGTGTTTATATCCTGTTAAAGATATAACAACTGTCCAGCTTCCAATGCTGCAGGGGCACCATTACTCAGCCTGAGCTGAGTTGAATTAAAAGGGTGGTTTGGGTGACAAGTCCTTCTGAGCTTTCATGCCAACTGAGTAAGGGAGGCTAGAGCCCTGAAAAGGTCAGTGCTAGAAAAATTAAATTAGAGGTCTTCAACCTGGTGACAAAAACATAGAAAAGTAAGGAGGAGTGGAGGGATGCAAGGAGTGGCTAACGCACCAATAATCATTTGAACATCAACTGTTATGGTGATGTTACTTGCACAACTGTACTACGTTCATCATGTTGATTACTCGTGCTGTAGCCTTAGCTATATGAATAGATTACTATGGCTTAGAACATCTGGGGAGAGGTGAAAGGGGAATGATCCAGGAGCCCCTGGCAATGGTCCAACAAAACCTGTTCTAGACATGTAGCTGGAATCTTGTTTGAAGTGTTTTGTAAAGGTATGTTCAGGGGACCATGTTGCTACTTTTAACATACTTCTAGAATTCAACCCATTCCAAAAAGCCACAGACGAAGCTAAGGCCTTCATGCTGCCTGGAATTGCCTTGTTGTGGTGGGTAAAATAAAAGCTAATAGCATGAGACAACCATTTGGGAATAGTCTACTCTGACACATGTTGTCCTTTCTTCTTACCTTCACATGAATGAACAATGAATCAGAGTTCCTAAAAGATTTATTTCTGTCAAAATAGAACCTGAGTTGTCTGAGTTGTCTGTGGACATCTAAGTTATGGAGTATCTTTTCTCTCTCATTTTTAGATTCCGGAAAGAAAATAGGGAGATGATGGGTAGCCTGGTTCAAAGAAAACTCAGATACCATTTTAGGCATAAATGGTAAATTAGTTCTTAAGGAAACCCTGTCTTTGTGGAAAATGAGAACATGAATCCACCATAAGACCTTGCAACTCATGAAATTCAATTTCCAGAAATCAGAGCAATCCGTAACACTGTTTTCCATGTTAAGATTCTCAAGTCAGTCCAATGGGCTGGTTCAAATGAGCAATAGTTAAAATTTCCAAGACATTAAGATCCCAAGAAGGAGCCACCTGCTTCCTAGGAGGTTTGGTATGAACACCTCTTTCAAAAACAATTTCTCATGAGATTGCATTGAAAGCTGAATATCCATGGGAGACACACTGAAATGGCCAACAAATTAACCTTGATGGAGGAGTAAGACAAGCCATAGCAGAGTAATTCACAAAAATAATGCAGAACCAGAGAAACACTAGCCCCAAAATGGGTCTTGTTTTTGTCTTGGCACTAACTAGAAAATCTTTGCTATATACTACTATATGATTTTCTTGTAGCACATTCTCTTGCCTCTAATACCTGTTGAAAGTCCTCAAAAAATAGATGCCTAAAAGGTATTATGATTTTATCACTCTGGCAGTTAGTTGCAATGTTTTGTAGTTGGGATATATCAAACACTCCCTGTCTTATGTTAGTAGTTGTTCCAGTCTCTGAGGAATTTTGTGGTAACTGTCCCTGTCCGTTTCCAACAGAACCAAAACAAATCCAAGGCAGAAGGTCACGAGCAGCAACTATTTTATTTGGTAAACCAATTAAAGCCAAAATAAATAAATTACATATGTATTAAGCGATTTCATCCCTTATCAGAACTTCATCAGAATTTAAAAGCAGTTAAGTTACAAAACTTTTTTTATACACACATCCATGAGCAATGACAACACTTCCTTTAATGGTTCAAGAGGGAGTGTCTCCAACCATTCCTAGGCAAAGTAATAGCACAATGCCATCTAGTGTTTGGAAGATTTTAATCTAGTGCTCGGAAGATTAAGTGCACTTCATCTTAACAGTGTGTAATCTTGTAAGCCAGCTAGAATACTGTAAACTTTTTGTATCAAACAGTTTGTGTTTTTGTGTATACATAAAAAACAGCTTCTGTGAAAAATTTTAAATAAAAATCATATTAAAATGAATGTGTAATTCTTTAACCACGTAATCCATAAACTATGTTAAAATCATATACATAAAAATTGCTCAAAAAAAAAAAAAACTAATACCCAAAAATAACAACATTCAATGCATACACTGAGATGGTAAAAGATATTAAAACCAATGGAAGTGGGCAATAGGGGTATTCATTTAAAGAGTTTATAAAATGTATGTCATATGTCATTTCCCTGAAGGATCTTGAATGGGAGGATAAAAAATGTGCGTTAAATATAAAGTTCACATAAATAACTTTTTTTGTTGATGTGCTGTGCATTTAAAATGCAAAAAGGGTGTTAAAGTACGAACCCATAGAGAAGGGGCCAGAGGTATTATTGTACCATTTGCCCCTACCTCTGTTTCATTACCTAGTTAATGCTTTAAATTTCAAAAGGGGTGCAGTGGAACAAGAGTCATTAAGTCCAGGCCAACCACAAGTGTTCAAAGTCAATTGCCAATATAATTCCCTTAGTTCCAATAACTGTACTCATGGACCTCCCCTCATTCACTCTTTTAATCCTTCCATAACTACAAACTTAAATGTGTGACTTTCGTTGTCCAAAACAAGTCTTGCAAAGGCATTATTGGGGTTCCTTTTGTTGATGTTATACTGGTGTTTGTAAATTCTTTCCTTCAATGTGCGCTCAGTTTTACCTATGTAAAAACATGGGCACTGTTGGCATAATGTCGCATAGACCACCCTCCTAGAATTACAGTCAAAATTTGACCTAACTTTGAATCCATTGCCTTTAATAAGAAACCTATCACACATTAAAATGAATTTGCATTGGGAACAGAACTCACATTTCTTCATACGACAAACCTGATGCATGTTTTCTTTAGATGTGTGTTCCAAAATTTCTTTCAGGTTCCTATGTCTTCTAAATGTAAAACCAGGTTTGTGACTTCTCTCTCAAAGTGGAATTTTCACAAATAATCACCCATTTTTTTTTCATTAACTCATTTAAGAGTTCTGTAGTCCATATTAAAGGTAGTTATTAAATTCATGGAGTAATGAGGTCTGATCAAGTTCCCAGTTACATCCCCCTCCACTTCAGCCCCTATATCTTTCATTCTAAAAATGGTTCCCCTCCTAAGATAGGTTTATACCAACAGGTATTTCTTTTTCTCATAACCTCCAATTTAAGTTCCTTGAGCAGTTCATCAGGGAAACCTCTCTTATGGAACATATCCAATAAAAGTTTACATTCATTGTGGAAATCCTCATCTGTGGTGACCATTCTAGTGGCTCTAACCAAATTGCCCTTTCACCACAGATTTGTTCTGATGGAAGGGGTGGTAGCTGTCAAAATGGAGAAAGGAGTTTGAATAAGAAGGTTTTCTAAAAATCGTAGCCATAAATCTGTGGTTACTCCTGTCCTTACTCGGGAAGATGTCCAGGTAAGATATTTTCTCACTATCAAATTCATACATAAATTTCAAAAAGTTGCTAGTGTTGTTGATGTATGTTAAAATGCCTCAATCCTTTCTACCCCACCCCTTCATAAAATAGAAATATCACCCAGGTAATGTGTTTAAATCTTAAGTCTATCCTTGTACTCTGGATGATCTAAATGTATTGGTGCTCCCGTTGAGCCATGACTATATTAGTAAATGTTCCACCACAAGGGGAATCCATAGCCACCCCAGTTTTCTGAAGGTAAAAATCACCATTAAAATACAAAAAAATTGTTGTTCAACACCAGCTCTAACAGGTCCTTGTATAGGCTGATGTCATGCTATGAGACCCCTTTTCTGTGTAAAAACAACCACCATACTGATTCCTTCATCCTGGGGAATGGCACTGTATAAATTCATTACATCAATTGTTAAAAATATGTTAACATCTTCAAAATGTGTTCCCTCTATGGTGGCTAAAAAGGACCATGAGTCTTTATAAATGTGCTTTTCGCTGTGGAGATGCACTTTTAATTTTTTTATCAATATATTTTGCACTGGGGTATGTGATGGAATTACGTCCATCGACTATAGGCACATTGAGGAGGTCTGATACACTCTTGTATATCTTTAGGATACCAAATGTAGGGGAGGGCATGTGTAAATTGTTAAAAAGATCCACATCAATTCTCCTTTCAAGTAACAAATCATCACTTGCTTTTGAGATGTTTCAGTAGCTACAATTTAGTTCATTTTTTGAAACCCTTTGATAAGTTTCAGTGTCTAATTCTTTCCATCCTTTCATTGTACTGATGGATATCCATCACAACAACTCCCCTACCCATATCAGGTTTCATGATGCAAACCTTTTGCTGTTTAAGGAATCTTAGGTTGCTTAACTTTTCCTCCCTCAAATTACACTTACCATTGCATTGCCCCATAAAGGCATTATATCAAGTTTGCAAGCTTTTTCATATAGCCCTAAAATAGGGTGTAAAGGCAGGTTAAAGGTACTAGGTATGTAAAAAAATATTTCCTCCCATTCAAACTCCTTCAGGGAAATGATGTATGACATACATTTTATATACTCTTTAACTGAATTACTCTATTGCCTTCTACCGTTGGTTTTAATATTTTTTACCATCTCATTGCATGTATTGAATGTTGAGTTATTTTTAGGTATTAGGTTTTTTTTTAAGTGAGTTTTATTTATACTATTTTAACATAGTTTATGGTTGACATGGTTAAAGAATTTTACATTCATTTTAATGTGATTTGTATTTTTTATTTAAGATTTTTCACAGAAGTTACTTTTTATATATACACAAAAACACAATCTGATACAAAAAGTTTACACTATTCTAGCTGGCTTGCAAGATCACACATTGTTAAGATGAAGTGCACTTAAATCTTCTGAACACTAGATGGCATTGTGATATTACTTTGCCTAGGAATGGCTGGAGGCACTCCTTCTTGAAACATCAAAGGAAGTGTTGTCATTGCTCATGGATGTGTGTATAAACATTTTGTAACTTAACTGTTTTTATATTCTGAGGAAATTCCAATAAGGGACAAAAGCTCTTAATACATATGTAATTTATTTATTTTGGTTTTAATTGGTTTACCAAATAAAATAATTGCTACTCGTGACCTTCTGCCTTGGATTTGTTTTGGTTTTGGAGCCTTTTGGATTTTTTATTTTACCATTTCCAACAGAAAGGAGAACCACTGTTGTCTGAGCCATAAGGCAGCTACCACAGTTGCTTTGGAGAGTCCTTCTAAATCTTCAGAATGGCCTTGGATATTAGTGGAAAGGGAAAATGGGAGATGTGAATTCTGAAAAAAAATTGGACTCTCCATGAAAGAATTTCCCTTCTCACAAACCCCGAACCTGGAATGACAGTGGATATTAGTTTTGGTACCGTATGGGTTTTAAGTAACATTGGATTTTTTTCTTATGTGGAATCTTGCCACAATGATTACAGATGCCATGAGACAAAGAAACCTGAGGATTTCCCTTGCAGAAACAGTAGTCTGAGTGAAAAAAAAATCAGGCATAGATCTAGATACAGATCTACTGTTCCTATGTGAGAAAAGCTCTTTGAACTGAGGTATCTAGGAAACATCCAAGGAAAACAATCCTGTGAGAAGGAGTTAAACAAGACATTTGTATATTTTCATGAAACCCCAGATTGTGTAGAAGATCTATGACCAGGTGAGAGATTCATGACACTTCAAAAAAAAAAAGAAAAACTTCTGCAAAGAAAAGCAAGTCATCAAAATAATGAAAATGTGAATATCTTGCAGTCTGCAGTAGACTATCACTGGTTCATAGGCTTGTAGATGTATACTAGGCTAACGACCAATAGGACCCTTATAGGCCTAGCCGTGCAATCCAAATGTGACCCACAAATTTAATTTATATAGGTGGTGATTTACTGACTGCCTCTCTCCATCAGGGACATAGTCTGGAGCAGGGCACTTTACAAATCCCTATGGAGCACTGGACAGTCCAAAGGGTAAGAACTGAAAGTGTGATCCAGACATAGAAAACCTTAAGAAATGTCTGAAATCTGGAGTTATAGAAATATGATGATAAGCATCTTTTAAATCTGAGTTCACTATAAAACTGTCAGCAAACAACCATACGCTCCGCAAGGATGGCATGCAGGGTCAAGCCAACAATGTAAACCACCAACGACCAGCAAAAAACGATAGTGAACACGCAGTAATGAAGAAATAATGATTATTTATTTATAATTCCTTCAAATCCAGACCGGTTTCGGCTATTCAGCCTTTATCAATGAATACAATAAAGTTTTTTTGAATGAAATGAAGCAGCCTGCATTTATACTAGTCTCTGATTACCTGGAAGCAATATTACAGCACCACCCAGTAGCTGGAGTAACAAAGTGCATGTTCCATTCTTGATTAAAGCATATGACCAGTGACATAAAAATGCCAGAGGTGTAGATATTAAGTCATATTTTTAAAGATAAAAATCAAAGCTCTGGAAGTAATCCATTATATGACATACATATTACAAGGTAATAGACCAATACCATAGTCACTATTTGTGAATGCATATCATAGTGTAAAAGCAGAAAATATATACCACTAGTATATATATATTTTGAAGGGTGATAACCACAAGTTCAAAAGAACTGAATAATAATGAACCAAGTACTGATCATATAATATATTACAAAATAAGGCAAAAAGAGTATAGTGGCCTCATTCTCAGCTATATTATAGATTATAATAAATTGAAATAATATGCTTGTAGATAATACAAGTTCAACATTGTAATTGTACAATACTCAATGTTTAACGCCAACATACAGATCTGAATACCAAACCATACATATGCATATTCGTATCCTGAACAATTTTTTATCATGCTTTATAGAGTATAATATGAGCATTGGTAGGCCTAACCACTATTGAATGGTACTAATTCTTGATCTATATGAATGTTTGTTGTTGTAACCATGATTATGAAATCCTCCAGTGTTCAGTGAAACTCACAGATGGTCATTCAGACCTGGGGGGAATAAACATCCAAGGTTGGTTATCCAATATTGTTCCTTGTGGTTTAAAATGGTGTGCCAACCCTGTTGGTTGTTCCTATCTCCCTGAATTTTGTCAATGATCATGAACATAAACTGGGCATTGGGATGTTGTATCGTGTGTCTGTATAAAGCATTTGTTTCTTTTTTGTTCCTCATGTCACTACGATGTTCTGTCATCCTTATTCTAAGAGACCTAGAGGTTTGACCAACATATACAGACACACAATACAACATCCCAATGCCCAGTTTATGTTCATGATCATTGACAAAATTCAGGGAGATAGGAACAACCAACAGGGTTGGCACACCATTTGAAACCACAAGGAACAATATTGGATAACCAACCTTGGATGTTTATTCCCCCCAGGTCTGAATGACCATCTGTGAGTTTCACTGAACACTGGAGGATTTCATAATCATGGTTACAACAACAAACATTCATATAGATCAAGAATTAGTACCATTCAATGGTGGTTAGGCCTACCAATGCTCATATTATACTCTATAAAGCATGATAAAAAATTGTTCAGGATACGAATATGCATATGTATGGTTTGGTATTCGTATCTGGTATGTTGGCATTAAACATTGAGTATTGTACAATTACAATGTTGAACTTGTATTATCTACAAGCATATTATTTCAATTTATTATAATCTATAATATAGCTGAGAATGAGGCCACTATACTCTTTGCCTTATTTTGTAATATATTATATGATCAGTACTTGGTTCATTATTATTCAGTTCTTTTGAACTTGTGGTTATCACCCTTCAAAATATATATATACTAGTGGTATATATTTTCTGCTTTTTTACACTATGATATGCATTCGCAAATAGTGACTATGGTATTGGTCTATTACCTTGTAATATGTATGTCATATAATGGATTACTTCCAGAGCTTTGATTTTTATCTTTAAAAATATGACTTAATATCTACACCTCTGGCATTTTTATGTCACTGGTCATATGCTTTAATCAAGAATGGAACATGCACTTTGTTACTCCAGCCACTGGGTGGTGCTGTAATATTGCTTCCTGGTAATCAGAGACTAGTATAAATGCAGGCTGCTTCATTTCATTCAAAAAAACTTTATTGTATTCATTGATAAAGGCTGAATAGCCAAAACTGGTCTGGATTTGAAGGAATTATAAATAAATAATCATTATTTCTTCATTACTGCGTGTTCACTATCGTTTTTTGCTGGTCGTTGGTGGTTTACATTGTTGGCTTGACCCTGCATGCCATCCTTGCGGAGCGTATGGTTGTTTGCTGATGCTTTTGGCTTCGCTGGTGGTTCTCGATAGTGACACAGCATTTCTGTGTTGGCAGCTGTTTTTTTGCAACATCTTGGTATATTTTTTAGTCACTTTCTGGTCGTGAAGCAGTGGATGTCATATTTCTTGTCCAGCACTTACCACGTTGGTGAATTGTTTAGTTCAAAGTGGATGGGGAATTAACATTTTGACCAGGGAAGAATTACCTTGGAATTGCTTTGGTTTACATGCGGATAAGCTTGGGGGCCTAAAATCACGTATGGTGGTTCATTCTACTACTTTGTAGCATCTGTTTAGCAACTCCTTTCTGTGCAAATTGGTGTTCAGAGATTCATCCATGGCATTCAACATTTTATGGATCAGAAGCCTATAAACCCAGGAACAACAGGAATAACTCAGGTACTGTGACTAGTGGCAGGACATAATCTAAATTTTCAGCTTCATTATATATTAACCATTTTTGCACATTTCACAATCTTTTTTGCATTTGTGCTGTTAGAGGTCGGCAATACTGGTGGATTACAGGCTGATAAATCGGAAATTAATGGAAGGCATTTGGACTATCGTTGATGGATTAGAACTGGTGAAAACATCATATTGACTTTAACTTTTGAGATTTATTTGATCTCGAAATGTATTAGTGAATGGTTGGCTCTAAATGCTATATTCTTTAAATATCTGATATACATACAATAACATCAGCTATATGTTGGGATAGGTTTGTCAACCAAGTGGGATACATTCTTTGTTACAGAATTTGATATCATATTGAAGTGTCTCATTCACCACAGTTACTTAGTATGCATGTATATTGACAAACTATTTATGCCATAGTTGGTCTAGGATATATAACAACAGGGATTGATCCATAACAGTACAGTTGACTTGGGTCAATGACAAGTGAATCATATTTATAACAGCTTAATGTAAGTGTAGGAGGGAATAACACCTTTATTTTTATCTTGTGTATGAACAACTATATGTGTTGTAATCGTTTTATGTGTGCAAAACCACCGCTTGAAAATTGTATTGTCAGTTTACAGTTGGACTAGGTTGCTACATGTACTACGAGGGCAACCCAGTGTTGAAATCTTTGGCAAAGGCAATATGTGCTAAGGGGTTTCAAAAGTTTTATTGCCAGATATCATGTGACAAATAATAATACATCTTTGTATATTCTTTAACAAGAACTACAAGCCTTTTCAGCATTGCATTTTGAATATAAAGTATATATTGTGTTCACAAATATATATGTGCCAAGCATAATACAGATATACTGATAGACACATATATAGACAAGTGTGGATGTCAGGGTTCATAAGCAAGGTTTTTTCTAAGTGATGTTCTTTGACCAAATATATTATAGTTTAACTGTTGAAAAATATTTATATATTTTTTATTGACACCTAGGTTCTCAGTGCAGTCCCTGTTGAACTATTACTAATTTGGACATATTGATTGAAACAGCTTTGGTTTCTAGTTGGTCAAAATTCATAAATACATTGGAAAAATGGATTTGGAGCAACTACTAATGGGATTATGTGTTGATCGACATGATATTGGGGTGTTTGGTATGAATAACATGTCAATCAGTAATCCGAGTGGCTCAAATATTAACATTAACAATGGCTGTGAAATGGCCTTCAACCAATTCAACAAGGATCTTAAAAACTTACGTGCCAATATATGGCACCTCAGACTTTTTAAGGCATATATTAATAAGGATATCACACCAAGAGGACTTAGAGTTAAGTTACAGCCTTTGGTCAGTAGGTCGGAGGACAGGCTGACCAAAGAATGGAACCAAGCTCTCCAACAATCATCAATGACTTTTGTCAAGATCCTTGCATCCTATTATGAGAGAATGGTGGACATTTGTTTAATGGAAGTAAAAGCTTCATGTGAAGAATGTAAAAAATATGAATCACAACCAACATATGCCACTTTGGTTAGTAAATTATCCAAAGATCTGGCCAATTTTGACCAACTAATTAATGATAGGAAAATACGTAAGTTCAATAGGGACTGTACTGATTACCAAAGAGGCCGTCCTTTTGATACATTAAAAACTGTGAGATTCTATGATTTTGGTCAAAAAACACCAGGAAACAAACCCAAGAAAAGGCCTAGGTCTATTCTAAAATCCTCTGACAAGACTTTAGCTAGTACCTCAGGGGATGACTCATCTTGCACAGACAATGACTGTAATAACTATCGAGAATCAACCAGAATCAAAAAAACTAATGTTCAGTACCCTTTAGACATACAAACAAGTGACGGGGGGGGGGGCGCAAGCACAAATATAGGAATAAGATCCAATTCCATGGAAGGGCTGTTACAAACAATGTTGAATTGACGAAATTTGAGTTTCATAATGTTTTGAACCTTTCTAATGTTCAACTGACAGATGTACAAACTAAACTACTTAATAAAGGACTTGGTTTTATTCCTAGTTTTTTTATTAATGAACATAGCATTGTTAAGGATGTTTTGTCTTTCTGTCGTAACCTGAATTTGAAATTATTCTTTTCAGACAACACCTCCCAAAGATCACTTGATTTCAAATTTTTGAAATCAGACTTTCAACCGCCCATGAACAAACATGTCTCTATTTTCCAGCAATCTGTTCTCAGGGATTTACATTTTCATCATAATGAATCATACATTCTGGGCCAGAATATGTCGCCCATGGAAAAGGCAGCCTTGGAGGAATTAAAGCATAATCGCGACATAGCCATTTTACCTGCAGACACGGGTGGTGCCGTGATGGTTATGAACATTGGGGAATACCTTGATGAGGGGAAAAGACAGTTAGCTGATACTAGATGTTATATGCAAATGTACATTGACCCGACTGGGGTTTTTAAAAAAGAAATAGACTCTTTTCTGAAACTAGCTGAGGATGAGGGTATCATAACAAAAAATACTGTTAAACATCTTACTGTAAAAGACCCACAGAAACAAATCTTGTATCTTCTCCCAAAAATACATAAGTCCATTTCAAACCCCCCAGGTAGGCCCATTGTATCAGGGATAGGGTCCTTGATGGAACCACTATCAGCATTTCTAACACAGTATCTCAAACCCCTTTTAACATCAGTTAGGGCCCGACTACAGGACACCACGCACTTTTTTACAAATTTTGGAGGATACACAGCTAGAACCAGACTGGCTAATGTGCACGTTGGATGTTAAATCTTTATACACAAGTATTCCACACTGGGCGGGATTACAATCCCTGCAATACTGGCTTGAGAGAACAAACTTATATCCTCCAGGCTTCAACACCTTACTTGTCTGCATGGCGGAACATGTATTAAACAAAAATGTCTTTTATTTCCATGGAGAATGCTTTTGGCAGCTACAAGGGACAGCAATGGGAGCTTCCTTTGCACCCATTTATGCTGACTTATTCATGGCCTATTTTGAAGAATGTATGATATATGACAAATCACACAATATTTACATGGTGGAAATCGATATCTGGCGACGATATTTGGATGATTGCTGGATGGTGTGGAAGACGGATGAAGCATATCTAAAGGAATTTATGGAGTACCTGAATGGTAACATTTGGGGTATTGAGTTTACGGTTACATGCAACAGGAGTACCATAGATTTTTTGGATGTTACTGTTTACCGTAACGCAGATGATACTCTAAGTACCAAAACATTTAGAAAATACCCTCAATACAATACCTTGTTACACGCCTCCAGTATGCACTCGAACCACACCATCCGCAACATCCCTAAGTCTCAATTTATGCGTATCAGACGCATTTGTTCATCTCATGATGAATTTGAACATGCCAAACTTGATTTATACCATAGATTTCAGGACAGAGGATATAGAGACATAGATATATATCAAGCTAGTTCATGGAGCAAAACCATAGACAGGAGAACATTGTTACAATACAAAAATCAGAGCATGCTCATCAGGATTCTATCTTGAGATTTGTCACCACATATGGCAGGAACCAACCTATTGTTAGGGATATACTTAATTGCAACTGGAAAATTATTTTGGCTAATGACACTTTAAGGTCAATACTAGGCCCTCAATGTCAAATGTCATACAGAAGAGGCAAGAATTTGGGAGGGCTATTTTCACATTACAAAAACAGAGAAGGGGGAGGTGCGATATATCATCAGACCACTATCAGTGGTGATAAACTAATTGGTACTTTTCCATGTGGTCACTGCTGCTTCTGTTTACAAGTTAGTACACTAAAAGAATTTACCAGTGCCAACACCAATCGGGTATTTAAAACCAGGGTGTTTGGTAATTGCAGCAGTACATGGGTCATTTACTTAGCTACCTGCCAATGTAAAGCTTTTTATGTTGGTCAAACCTCTAGGTCTCTTAGAATAAGGATGACAGAACATCGTAGTGACATAAGGAACAAAAAAGAAACAAATGCTTTATACAGACACAAGATACAACATCCCAATGCCCAGTTTATGTTCATGATCATTGACAAAATTCAGGGAGATAGGAACAACCAACAGGGTTGGCACACCATTTTAAACCACAAGGAACAATATTGGATAACCAACCTTGGATGTTTATTCCCCCCAGGTCTGAATGACCATCTGTGAGTTTCACTGAACACTGGAGGATTTCATAATCATGGTTACAACAACAAACATTCATATAGATCAAGAATTAGTACCATTCAATGGTGGTTAGGCCTACCAATGCTCATATTATACTCTATAAAGCATGATAAAAAATTGTTCAGGATACGAATATGCATATGTATGGTTTGGTATTCGTATCTGGTATGTTGGCATTAAACATTGAGTATTGTACAATTACAATGTGGAACTTGTATTATCTACAAGCATATTATTTCAATTTATTATAATCTATAATATAGCTGAGAATGAGGCCACTATACTCTTTTTGCCTTGTTTTGTAATATATTATATGATCAGTACTTGGTTCATTATTATTCAGTTCTTTTGAACTTGTGGTTATCACCCTTCAAAATATATATATACTAGTGGTATATATTTTCTGCTTTTTTACATTATGATATGCATTCACAAATAGTGACTATGGTATTGGTCTATTACCTTGTAATATGTATGTCATATAATGGATTACTTCCAGATCTTTGATTTTTATCTTTAAAAATATGACTTAATATCTACACCTCTGGCATTTTTATGTCACTGGTCATATGCTTTAATCAAGAATGGAACATGCACTTTGTTACTCCAGCCACTGGGTGGTGCTGTAATATTACTTCCAGGTAATCAGAGACTAGTATAAATGCAGGCTGCTTCATTTCATTCAAAAAAACTTTATTGTATTCATTGATAAAGGCTGAATAGCTGAAACCGGTCTGGATTTGAAGGAATTATAAATAAATAATCATTATTTCTTCATTACTGCGTGTTCACTATCGTTTTTTGCTGGTCGTTGGTGGTTTTCACTATAAAACTAAAATTGGAATGAGAAGTAACAAGCTGTAAAGATAAAACATTTTGGACTTGGGTACTATCAAAAACTGGTACAGAAAGGAAACATTTAAAACTGGTGTCCATGTACCTTTTTTATTTGACACCAGAAACATTCTTGTATAAAACCTTTTTCCGATCTAAGTAGGAGGGACCACTTCTCTCTCCCAGTGAGTCAGTATGTGCTGAATGACAGGAAGGAAAAGTAGACTTTGATCTGCTGGATGAGAAGGAATTTCTTGGAAGGGAGGCAAAGATTCCCACTGCCACCTCTATCTGTGATGAATCACTTTCACAGCCCATTTGCCACAAACTATCACAAACTATCTTTTGCCAAAGAGAAATAAAGGTTCAGATTTTTGGGAAGGATTAAGGGTCTACCAGTATGAGAAGAGGGATAAGGACTTTGAAGATAATCCTTCAGATGTCTTACACTGCCCTTTATTCTTGGGGTACATTTCTTTTGGCATCCCCTGCCATTGTTTTTAAAAGTCTGTATGCAAGCAGCTTGCTGTGTCTGCTTATGTTGCTTTTTGTAAAAGGTTGCAAAAGTAACACTGAACCCCTTGACAAACTTGAAGAAAGAAGCCTGAAAAAAAAACAGATATTCCCTGAGTCACTTAGCCTCTCTTATCACATTTCTTAAGGACCTCTCCCGCAGATGGTCCAAACACTATCTCTCCATCAAAGGGGGAATTCAAAATTTCAGCTTTAATATACTCAGGAAAGTTTTGAGTATGCAACCAAGCAAGCCTCCTCATGACAGTTCTAGTGATAGCAGCTCTGGACTTGGCATCACCTGAATAAAAACACATTTCAAGTAGGAGGTAGCCACCTGAGACACAGAAGCAATAAGATTAAACAATACTCAGATGAGGAAAATATGCCACAATGTTCCTCATTTTCTCAAAAGAGGCAAGCATAAACTTTAGCATATGAGCTTGACAACTGAGAATTCTAAAAATAAGTGCTCAGAAGAATATACTTTTTCCTAAATCTGTAAAATACTTACTATCATTGCCAGATGGGGATGAATTGGCATTAACCAAATGTCTAGTAGCAGCTGGGTTTACCAGAGAAATTGATGGTGAGTCTGGTCTGAGTTTAGAAAATAAAAACTTATAAGGCTGAGGAACTTTATGCAATCTATCTGCTTTCTTGGGGGCAGCAAGCTGGCTGTTAGGCAAGTTACAGGCTGTAATAAATACATCCTCTAATGCTGAAATAATAACAGGAACTGGTGTAGGTTCAGGAAGTTCCAGTTGCAGCAAATCACAGTATTTCTTTAGAGACAGTGTAATGTCATTATGTTCTCACTGAAACAATTGATTAATTCTGGAAATAGTTTCAGAAAAAGAGAATCTTTTAAAGGGAGTGACAGAAGCTATACTGTACTTGGAATCTGAATCAGAAATCTGAGGAGTAAAAACAAAGGTTGTCCCTTCAAAATCATTTTGTGGTTCCAAATTTTGAACTTCTTCAGAACCTCTTCAGAAAGTGAAGAATCCATTTTTCTCTTGTGAGAAATAATACTAGAAGGGTCAAGCAAACCTGGGCTAAGCCCAATAAATCACTTCTGTTCAAAGTAAATAAGAAAGGAAAAGATATATGTGTAACTTTTTGCTTCTTTTTGACATGAATTTCTGAAGAAGCAGACCCACTTTTGCTAGGCAAACCCCCTTAGAGATATTCCTGTCAGGCTAGGCAGAGAGGTATCCCTGCCCCTTCATCAAGGATCGACAAAAATGGTTCTCCCTTGTCTGCCAAGGGCTGCAGAGGATATCTCCAACCCTCTGTCCATAGTGTCTGTAGGCACTATACCACAGAGAAACAAGGAAAAGATGAATAGTCTGAGGAACCTGAAACTGCCACATTAGATTCACCAATCTGTGTCTGAGGCACTTCAGTGGTCTGCTGTGGTGGCAAAGGTTAATTAATAATTTCTTCTTTTTTTAGATGGAAGAAGGAAGAAGATTCTTGATTTTCAGGAAAGGCTGGCAAAAATAGTTGGTAAAAGAGGAGAGTATAACAAAATCACTTTTCCACTAAAAACACAGTAAAAAGCACTTTAAATGTTTACCCCAGCCCCTAAAAGTAAAATAACACAACTTAACCAAGGAAAACATAGTTTTACATTCGTTTTAACAACTTTTTTCTAAAAAAGTAAAAGGAAACACTCATGTGATAGTTTCTAAAAATATTTTTCTCAAGCATAAAACAATTTATCTGACTGAAAAAGTTTAGTTTCTGTCATAAAATTACAAATGGAAGTATTTTTTTTCACATGAAGGGAACTTATCTGCTCAGCAATGGAAAGTTTTAGCCCACTATGGGCCCTCAAAAGCTCACAAGATGTATACTCTTCAGTATCAGGAAAACACTGATGGATTTGGCAACCAAACCACACTTTTTCTTCAGCTCAAGCTGATTAATGCTCTGGGCATGTGGAAGGTACTCTGAAGCTTTGGAAGCTGTCTGGAGGTTATAACCTTAGCAGGATATAACCCATATAGCTAAGGCGACTGCAGCAGTGATCAGTATGATGAACATCAGTAGTACAGTATACTCTGCAGGCTGCATGACTTCTCAATTTTCATACAAGATGGCCTGCATTGTAGTTCCATTGTACAGGCTGAGATTGTGGGTCATGGTGATTGTCATTATTTTTCTTTGTGCTTGCTCTGCAGAAAGCTTTGCATGGGCTCCATGACTGAAGTGCAACTGTCTTCCAATCAATCCTCATCCATGTGATCTGAAGCCAGTGAAATAATTAAGAGGGCAGCACCTCTGAAAATAATAAAACAGCTAAAAACTTGTTTTTCTGTTGGGCAACACATTTGCACATATTATCCCCTGTTACTTAAATATATTAACTCCAAGATGCTGTATTTGTAGAAAAGAGAAATTCCTGAATTACTGCATTCTTGCTCTTTAACAGCAATACCCCAGAATCTCACTTTAATGTGTCAATCATCAATGTGTCATTACTAGTCTGGCACTCCTTTGTTTAATTCACAATACAAAAAGAACTTAAATTTGAGGCCTGCATAAAAGACTACGCCGCTACTGACCAGTTTAGCTGTTCATAAAGAAATGATGGAAGCTGTTAGTGAATTTTAGATACCCATGGATGGCTACATGGGAATGGAGTTACCTGAATGTTTACTATGATAATAAAGAAGTTGCATGGACTTTCCATCCTAATATATAGATGTTCTTCTGGACTGTCAGGCAACATAGCTGTGGAGCAAAGGTGGTAAGATGAAGGGGTGAGCTTCTAGGATGTTTTTAACCATCTTCACACCTGAGGGGGGATATATATAACAAGTAAGGTAATGCCAAATGCATAATAAATACAGTTTTGAAGGGGTAAAACCTTTGAGGAATTACAGTCTTGGGGCCTTCTGACCAAAGTGAAGCAAGAAAAGGGCAGTAGGAGTGTCATTAATTCTATGATGCATCATTCTACCAGATGAAGAAAGGCTGAGACCGGAGATGTTAGGATGTTCATATATATATTCTCAGAAAATTGGATTCCAGCAACAAGGTTTTTCTGCACCAATATGCAGAACTGGTGTGGCCCATCTTAAATCCTGTGTAAAGGTCTGCAGGTTCTTCTTTGCTAAGCTCACTCACATGGTGTATACAGGGTTTAGAGAAGGGCTACACACCTGATAAAGAGGGTAGAGTTTGCAGTATGTGGACTAATTAAATACCCTGAACATGTACAATCCAAGTTACGAATGAAAAAGAAAGGTATGATCTATAGTCACAGAATCCAAATGGGTAAAGAAGGTAATGAGTTGAGATGAGAAAGAAGGCTCTGGGCCAGAAATAGGAAGATGAGAAGGCATAAATGTAAAATGTAGGCCTGGTTGGTGGTTCAGGATGGAAATGAGGGCACATTACTTGAAGTGAAGGGGTAACATGGGTGCAGAATGATATTTCTTAATTAATTGTGAACTATGAGATGATATGAGTACTTCAAGAGTAGGTTGGCAAGTTGACGAGAAGGTACAAAGTTAGAAAGAGGAGACAAAATTAATAGGCCCAGATGCCACTCGTCACCAGACATTCACTTGACTATAAATTTATAAAGCATATCCTTCCTTTAGTGCTGTTTTCTGATGCAGTGATGATTGATAGTGGACGGGATAAAGCTGTACTTGTTAACTTACAGTATTTCTAACATGTTTGTCTTTGGTACAATCGCTTGCATTTTTCTTTACTGTTTCACTTTCTTATGATATTGTATATATTTACTGATTACTGCCTTCTTCTGTAGTAAAATTTAGATAATTATTTTAAATTAACAGAATTTTAAGATTATTTTGCAGTCTTAATTTTATGTATTTAATAACATCTACTAAAAGAATAATTAAAATGTTTTTCCAAGAAGTGTTTATTGTAGACTATTTATAAATCAATACACATCTGGCTTTTTTTTTTTATTTCGCACCTTGCTAAACAGAATTCTCAAGTATGAAGTGTTTATTATGCTGCTGAAACACATTTTATGGTAATGCTCTCCTAATTTTTGTTGGTGCATCTGAAGCTTACAGTAGCCACTACATGAGAGTTTATGGTGTAAAACATTACAGTACACAAAACAGTGTAATATTATTTCATAATATACCCCTTCCCATTAAGTGAAGTGTGATTCAGTGGCCATAAACAGTTAACAGCCTGTATTACAATCAAGTGGGCGTGTGTGTGTGTGTGTGTGTGTGTGTGTGTGTGTGTGTGTGTGTGTGTGTGTGTGTGTGAGTGTCTGTACATATACTGAGTTTTAACATGACAGAAATGGCACATTTGCAAGAAATTATTCCTGTCCATAGTGTCATCTAATGCAGTCAGGGTATCAGCCAACGATTCATGCCTGGGTCACCAGCTGTATGTTTTGGTCAGCAAAGCACAAACATAGATGTTTCTTTGGGATTCAGATACCTAATACTCACTGTGCAAGGACACAGTGCTCTGGAAAATGCATGGAAAAAAACGCATATAATTCAACTACAAAGGAATAATAGGGTTGCATATCTGATAAGTTAATGGGCACCAACCTTGCCTGTGGTGCATGCGGCATATGCAAATGAGCAACCTCACATGAATAAAACTGTTAATACAATTTAGAAGCAGCTATATTCATCTCCAAGGCATATAATCTGACACAGCTGTTGCTCAGTTCCAGAGCTCCATGACTGTCCATATGCTTGCAATCCTAGCAAAAGGGTTGGTTGCCAGTGGTGAAATGTAAACTGGTCACTTATTCCCAGCTTTGCAACCAATATAGTTATGACAAATGTCAATGGTACAGTATAAACAGACCAAGCACAGAGTATAGTTTGGGCACAGAGAGTCACTCATATATATATATATATATATATATATATATATATATATATATATATATATGGGTCTACTTGAAAACACTGACACACCAAAACACCGATGACGAGAACACCAAGACCGGAAGACTGACAACTGAGATGACCGACAGTTTAAAAGCCCGATGCTGAGAACACCGACATGTTAAGGTAAATGGGCGATAGTGACAGACTTTAGGGTTAGGGGCGTGTTAAGTGAGTTAGGGTTATGGTTAGGGTAAGGTAAGTGTGCAATAGTGACAGACTTTAGGGTTAGGGGCGGGTTAAGTGAGCTAGGGTAGGGCGCAGGTTAGGTGAGTGTGCGATAGTGACGGACTCTAGGGTTAGGGTTTGGGTTAAGTTTAGTGCATAGATAGTTGTGTATGTAAGGTTTAGTGTAGGTTTGTAAGGTTTTTGGTGTGCTTGTGTTGTGTGTGTTTTTCAGAAAAGGTATTTACTTTGTTTTGTTGAATGTCGGGATTGTGGTTTGTCAGGCATGTGAAGTTTCGTGCTTTTAAACTATCGGTTATCTCAGTTGTCGATCTTCTGGTCTCGGTGTTCTCGTCGTCGGTGATTTGGCATGTTGGTGTTTTCAAGTAGACATATATATATATATATATATATATATATATATATATATATATATATATTCACACGGGATCACTACATAATCTCAAAAGTTTGAAATACAGAATTTCAAACTTTCAAGACTTTATAGCCGAAAGAACAGAAGTGCAAATTTCAAAATCCTGATCATCGGGAGTTTGACATTCGTGCTTCTGGTGTTGTGGTATGGTGGAAGGTCAGGTAAGTATCTATGTTTAAATGTGTTGGTTAGGGGTTTAGTGTGTAAGTGTGTGTTGTGACTGTGATGTGTGTGTGCAAGGGGAATGTAGGTGTGTGGTGGTGTTTTGCGAGTTTGTGTATGTAGTATGACCTTGGAGTTAGAATATTTTAGTAGGGGAGGTGTGGGGGGCACAACCCCCCACATGAGGGGTGCAGGGAGGCTTGCCCCCCTGCTTGTCTGTAGTTTAGGTTTGTGTGTTTGTGTTTTGGGGGAAGGTGTGTGTATGTGTATGTGTGTGGTGTATGTTTTGCGTAGTTTTCGGTAGTTTGAATTTCGCGGTTTTGATGTTTTGGTATTTTAGTGTTTCGGGTATTTGGTCTCAGGATTTTAGGCGTCGGTAGTTTGGGTTTTTGGGATTTAGTAGTGGTTCCATACACACACATATATGCATGTGTGTGTACTTGTGTGTGAGTGTGTGTATGTATGTATGTGCATATATGTGTTTGTGTGTGTGTGTGTGTGTGTGTGTGTGTGTGTGTGTGTGTGTGTGTGTGTGTGTGTGTGTGTGTGTGTGTATGTATTCCACGTATTCCATTTAATTGAACAGACACAAGAACGATGTCTGTATTTTCGTCATCTAAACATTGAAACATGGAACCTAAACAGGTACTGAGCGTGCTCCAAGTATTAATCCCAGAAAAGGTAAAACTAAAAACAAGTGTTCAGTGTTCACCATTTTCAATCGATCAAATGGTGTCAACCAAACAGACATCGATCTTATGTCCATTCAACCAAAAGATAAGCAACCAAAGGTAAGCAACCCATATATATATATATAGATATATATATATATATATATATATATATATATACTTTCACTTCAGATTCTTGAACTACTGAAATATTGGATTTCAGTAGCTCAAGACTGAAGTGTCGAAACTGCACTTGCACGAAAGTGCAGAATACCGAGTGCGGAAATGGCGAATGCGGAAAAGTCGAATCCGCGGTGTGGATGTAGCTGGAGATTCAGGTAAGTGATTTTTTACTTGGGGTTTTGGTAGGGATTTTAGTGTCTGTGAGTGTGTATGGAGTTTTGAGGTGTGGGTTAGGGTAGGTAGGTAAGATTGTGAGTGTGTAAGTGTAGCGAGTGGTGGTATTTGTACGTATGTGATGTGTGCTTGTGCAAGAGGAGTGTAGAATGTGTAGGGGTGGTTTTTGTGTGTTTGTGTTTTAAGTGCGACCTCGGAGTTAGTATATATAAGTAGCGGGGGTGTGGGGGTTGCTTATATGTAAGGTCAGCGCATGTGTTGTTTTGTTGTGTTTGTGTGTGTTTTGTTGGTTTATAGTGTAGGGAGGAAGGTATACGTGTGCTTCTTTGTGTGCGGAGTGTGTATGTGGGTAGTTGCGATTTTGAATTTCGTGCTTTTGGGGTTTCGGGTTTTTAAGTTTTCGGGATTGTAAAGTGAATATATATATATATATATATATATATATATATATATATATATATATATATACACACACACACACACACACACACACACACACACACATATATATCTGTATATATGTATATATATATATATATATATATATATATACATCTAGATAGATGCTGCGGTGTTGGTGCTGTGGTAGCGTTGTCGCCTCACAGTAAGACATTGTCCTGTTCGAGTCTCAGCTAAAGCGTCTTCTGTGTGGAGACATGCGTGAATGGGCGTACCTTCGTTGAAGGTTGTGCATCAAGGCTGGCAACTCGGTACATAAAAATCTACTGCCAATCATTAGCGGACCAGAGTTCCGCTGTGGCGACCCCTAACCAGGAAAAAGCCAAAAGATACAACATATATATCTAGATAGATAGATAGTTACGTTAACATGGTTGACTCACATTTGTGCGACTCAAGTTAACTGCTTTTAGTTTTGAGTGAAAGGCTGTTTAGACAAACTCTGTCTTGGGCAACTTTAGGTTGATCAAAAAAGGTAAGTGATGGTTCCAGGTGACTGAGTGCAAGTGCCTGTGTTTAAGGGTTAGGGCTAGGGTTAGATAAGGGTATAGATTTAGTGTGTGTGCAAGTGTGATTGTTAGGGAATAGGTGTGGAGTTTATGTGTATTTGTGCCTATGTGCATGGTGAGTGTCCAAGCTGTCTTGTTTCTTATGTAGTGGTAGTGTTATAGAAAGGGCTTTTAATGTAAGCTGCATTTTAGGGTTAAGGACAGTTGTAGAGTTAGGGTTAGTTCTTAGTAATGCATGCTAACTCTAATGTGCAGCTTACATTAAAAAAAAGTCTATTCCATAACATTACCACTATTCAGACTAATTCGAGCTGAATGTGTGGTAAGATTATGGGTAGTATGCTGGAAAAGGAAATGTTTTTCTTTTTTTGATGTACTGTGTGTCCAGCTTATGTACTGTCAATATACTGAAGGTTTGACATGTTTTGGTTAGTGTTTTTATGTCGCTCATGAAGTATTTTTCATTATATAATCATATGGTTTACAATCAAAATGTTGACATTCAGTTGCACGACAGCCTCCTCCTCGAACATGGTAGGAGCGACAGTCGGAATGTCAACGTTCATGTGTGCATCCATTCAGGACGTACACAAGGCAGGGACATGAAGCATGGTTGGCAATGGCAGTTGCCAACATTAATATCGACAGAACATTGTCGATCTTGTTGCGTCGCCCTTACGACCTACTTAATATGCATGAGTCGAAGATATGCATCACGGAAATCACCGTTCGTGGTTGTGATTTTCGTTCATTTGATAGTAAACCATAATCATATACTATATGGTTCTATAACATGTCATTGAAGTACACTTGACTAAATCATATATGGTTAAAAAACGACTGAAAGTGCATTTGACTAAAAAGCCATTTCATTGAAAACATTCTAAACAATTTATATATATATATATATATATATATATATATATATATATATATATATATATGTGCATATATATATATATATATATATATATATAAGCATTTTTTTTCACAGGGCAAGTCCCTATGCACCCCTCTTAATTATACATTATTACTTCAAGGGCGCACAACCATGGAGAAAAGGAACAACACCATATACAATGGATCAGTGCTGGTGCACAAACACAAACATCTACAAATTTGGGGAATACAAACCAACAGTGGGCATTACCAATCCATACAAAACCTTCTTAATTACTACCCTAACAACTCCCATTCTCAGAAATAACAGCATAAATACCATCTCTTGTCTTTCATATTTTTCATCAAAATAGCTTTTCAGCGAAATGTACTTTCAATCATATTTTTCAATCATATGTAATTCATTCAAATGTGCATTCAATAAAACATCATGGAACCATATACATATATATCTATAAGAATAGGCATATTGCACAAATGTATTTATTCACACACACACACACACACACACACACACACACACACACACACACACACACACACACACACACTGCAAACAAACACTTCTATATGCATGAGAAAAGGTTACTGTAACCTGATGTTAATGGAGTAGCTGCTCTGTAAGCATGTGTAGGATGAACTTCACATAAGACAGCTTAATAGGGCTGTACATCAGTCACAGAATACAAGGTCTAATGAAGTGCAGTTGGTAACTGGTGTGCAAGAATAGGTAGGGTATGTGCAGGTAAGAGTCTCTTTGATTTGCATAACTACTCCAGTGTCACATAGCTTGCCCATATACACATACATACAGACACACACACAAACACACACACATTCAGGTGTGTGTGGACAGCAATGTGGGTACTTGACAATAGAAAATAGATGGCATAGGTGCAAAGTATAGCAGCTCGTGTGCCATACCTTTAAGTTATGAAGTCTGTGCTGTGAAACTAGAAAAAAGTATGGAAAAGTCACACAGAGTTATAGTCTCTGAAAGCATACACACACACACACACACACACACACACACACACACACACACACACACACACACACACACACACACACATACATATCCACTCTGTCTGTTTCTGACATGCAGTTATCATACTAAACATCCAAGATGCACACTGTTTTGGCACTGGCATTTTTTCAAGTATCTTTTATTTAGCAGATAAGAAAGAAATGATGTACTTCCCTTTCTAGGCACAAGTGGGCCTTCAAGTACTGTACCTAACATCAGTAATTTAATAACTCTCAATGAAAGGTTCCTTCTAACCTGAAAGCTGATTAAATGCAAAACCTATGTTGCTCCAATAAAAAGTGTTTAATCACTGCCTTTGCATTTTACAAACAAAGAGGATAATGATTGGACCTTCAGTCATAACCAGTTTATTCACTCCTTGAGATTAGATGCCAATAAACTCACCTCAAGAGAAAAGCTTCAGAGCTGAATCGTGGCATTTTTTCAAGAAAACATATCAAAGGGTTATGGTTGGTAACTCAATCATAAGTCTTTGTAGTGCACAGAGCTTTTTCTGATCCATGTTTTACAAGTTACAGGAAAATAATCATAGGAGTGCAAAGATTTTTACCAGCTTTCAAAGCCTTTGAAAGTTGGTAAAGCATTTACTGCTGTCAAACCGACAGCAGGCAGAAATGAAGTACCTGCTGTAGATCTAACAGCTTTAAAAGCTGTTAAATATTTCATTCTGCCACACTTTCTAAGAGTGGCATAGTGAAGTTCTGACAGTTTTTAAAAGCTATTTTTTTCTTCTACCATTGCGCATTGCTTGCCATCACTGTCCACTGTTAGCCCTAGCATGATGCCTGATATTAGCAGCACTTAGGTATGTTAACAAGCTTTTGCTAAACAGACATACGTGCTGTTAAGATCCAGCCTCATGCTAGGTGTGTGCTTAACAATTTTTTCACAATTTTGGATTATAATGACAGTGTTCTGTCTACTACATTAAAATTAATAAAACTAAAGTAGGTAGAGATACACAAAGAATAATAAATAGTTTATGGCAACATGAAACCTAGCTTGAATAGGTCTTCAATAACAGCCAGGTCAAACAGAAAGTTCTACAGAGAACTGTTAAGGCAGGCCATGGTAGAACACTCCCTAAGCCAGTCTGATAGTATTTCAGATGTATGAGGCCTGATAAACAAAAGACGACATACCAGCTATTTTTAGCTATATACTAAGAACTACTAGCAGCCCCGTACTGGTGGAATGCAATGCACAAGATGTAAGCTAAGGGGAACTCATTCATGAAAGAGGGACCTAAGCCATGTAGGGCTGAATAAAACAACAGTAAGATTTTGAAGACAATGCAAAACCAGGTATGGAGTCTGTGTACCTTCAAAGCACAGGACTAGATGTGTACCAGTAAGCACCCAAGAGTCAGACTTTGGCACATGCTGTAAACAATTAATCTCAGTGGCAGGAAGCCAAAAGTACAGGGCACCGCAATAGTTAATGTGGGAAGAATATAAGGAGAAAATGACAAATGAGGGATCCTCATGAGACATCAATACTTAATTATGAGAATATCCCTGAAGTTAAGGGATGATAACTTAAAAAACAGTAGACATGGTGGCTGAGTGGCAGTCATTGAGGAAAATGCCAAGAATATGCAGTTTATCCTCAAATTCATACTTAATTGGGATGTGTCACTATATCGTGATAACAATGAAGCTAAGGCTGAGGTAGTCTGTAAGGAATCCACACCAGCAAACATTGCTATGGGAAGGAAAGATAGAACTGACATAATGATAAATCAATCCTGTCATTTGACTCAGATCCCAAAGGGATAACATAAAGACTGTAAATAATAATTGACCCAAGTATGAATCCTTCAGTACCTCACATTCCAGTGGAGAGGGAATGGAATTATTATTGTCTGAAACTACCATAATGGATACAGCCATACAGGTATAAGGCAATACAGGAGGCACTGCATTAAGAATATGCATGCTCTAAAAATATATTAAAATTGAATATAAATCCTTAATGATGCTCTGTGATCTACAGTGGAAAATGCTAGAAAGAAATCAAGTAGAACTAATACAGAATAAAAATATTGCTCTTTAGATAAGCTAACCATTATTTACCCTAATTGTAGCACTTTCAGTAGTATGATGGGTGCAAAAAGAGAGGCCAGAAAGGAGCCATTAAGTACCTATACTGTTTTTATTTTATTTTATTTTTATTTTACGTTTGTTTACGTGGGTAGTATACTGATCACAGTGGATCTATTACAGACACAGCCCAGGTGAGTTTATCACAAAATAAAGAGACAAAGTTATACACAGTGTAATAGATACACATTTATACAAACTGAGATTTATACAAACTTTACACATGGGAAATTAAAAGACAAGTTATAAGCAAGGTGGATACTAGAGCAAGTAATGAATGCGTTGTCACTTTGAACTCCTTTTGAGTCTGTTCAAAGTCGTTTAATTAACTGGCTTAATTAAGGTAATACAAGAGTAGGGAAACAAGAGAAAGGAAGGGGGAAGAGCAATGGGGGGTAAGGAAGATTAAGGAGTGAGTGACTGAAGATGTCAGCTGAACTGCTAGAATGAATAAGTGGAGGTGAAGGACTGAACAGAGACATGAAAGGCAGAGAGAGTTTAATTAACTTAGTTACAAAAACATGCGTCTGGAGCATTTCTCCCCCAGGCCTCCACTGAAAATTGGCTTAGTTTGTTAAATAAATGCATAAACAGTCAGTTAATTAGTTTAGTTAGTCAGTTAGTTGATGCCATGAGATTGGTGGCACTAGCATGAAGCTTGTGTAACTAGGCTTTTCTGAAGTTCATTTCTAAAGACTCTTAAAGAAGGGTGGTAGTGAATCCCAGTGTTTAGTGGGTAATGTGGAGAAAGCGTGATTGGTGCAGTATAATTTAGTTGTAGGTATTGCCAAATTCTGGGTGGATTTTGAAAAATGTCATAGGTTGCAAGATGAAGTTCCGTGAAAGAGTTAATGTACTAAAGGTGAGAATGAGTCATGTGTAGTAACTTTGTAGTGCAAGGAGGCTAGCAGATGTTCAAATATTTGCTTAATAGGCAACCATCTGGCTTAGAAAGAGTTGTGCAATGATGCTCATAGCGAGATGAGTTGATGATGAAACCAGGGCCAGATCCAGCACAAGATGACCTAGCCAGATGCCTAAGGCCTGGTGCTGGCTGGAGGACCATGCCTGGCCATAAAAAATAAAAAAATGCTTTCTCTGCTGCCAACCCTAAAAATGAAAATAAAACACTCTACCATCCAAACAGGAGCATGTACACACTTCACACTTCAAACACACTTTCTTCCCAATCAATCAACATACACACACACACACACACACACACACACACACACACACACACACGCACACACACACACACACGCACACACTTTCTCTTCCAATCAAATGCTCTGCTCTTGCACTGGAAGCACTTATTGCATTAGCAGCAGATTTGAAGTACAGAACTGTCCTGATCTGAAGTCTGAAGCATGATTGCTGCATTGCATGCAACACAGAACTGAAGTTCTGAAGCAGTAAACGTTTTGAGCACATCAACTCACGGGAGTCTTTTTGAGCAAATAGAGCTGCATTCCCCAAGTATACGAACAAATGGCAATTTTTGCAGGAGACAGTTCAGGGGAGAGTTGTTTTCCTTTGTGTGTGTGTGTGTGTGTGTGTGTGTGTGTGTGTGTGTGTGTGTGTGTGTGTGTGTGTGTGTGTGTGTGTGTGTGTGTGTTTCACCAGATGGATTACAGCAACTTTCAGCTATGATAGCCTCCGGCGAATCAGCTTCCTGCTATAATTGCCTCCAGACTACAGAAATTCAGTAAATACTGGGGATTGCAGCAACAGCATTCATTGTAGTATCATTACTCTCAGAGCATAGATATTTTTTAATCTTCCAACTCCCAGGAAGAATGTCTGGTAGTCACTTTCTTCAGATCACACAACAGGCAAATGGAGCTTGGAAGAATCAAACTCTGCACCTAAGTACAGGAAGCAACTCATTAAGACCTAAGTGCCTTTGTGCACTGCACCAACTGCTGGACTTTCCATAACTTCATTTTCTGATAAATCACTGAGAGTAACAGTCTGTCAATAATGGTAGTTATTAAGCTACTCTGGTGGTGTACAGAGATGAAGCCCTGACTACGGCCTAGCTGACCCGGGTTTCATTAGCAGCTTGAGTGACTGATGGATCGGCAGGGAAGGGATGCGTGTGTCCATCCCAAGTGGGAGGACACTCATTGATACTTTCCCTAAGAATGTCATGGTCCAAAGAGGAGAGTTGCTCTCAGATGTAAACAATGAGTACGGTGGTTGAGGAAAGGAAAAGTGGTTAGGTCATAAAAAAAATTCCCCCCCAGATTGGAATCACAGATGATACAAGCCCCCAGGTAAACCTCAGGCTCCACAACCTTCACCAGCAAAAATGGCATAAGTCCGGGGTGGGGGGGGGTTGGAGAGTAGCTAGTAGACATAGCATGGACATTTGGTACTGAGGGCTGGGCCGTTAACAATGAGGTCCGAGGGGACCAAAACAATATTTAAAAAAAAATAGTATCAGTCATTAGAGTTTCATACTTATTGTTCAAAAAATGCATTTCAAGTAAGAGTTGTCTAGCACTTAAGGCTCTTAGCAACTAACAAACTGGTTACTGTAGTCAAAAGTACAGGATTTGAATCCATCCACATCAATTTACCTACTGTGTACCTTTCAGCAAATCACTCAGACAGTACTCCTGAGTCATTTCTGAAAAGGGATACTTTGTACTGTGAGTTTATCTGTTTAGCAAATACATAAAAATGGTATTTAAAAATTGTGCCTTTGAACGCTCATTATTTTTGGTTTTGTACAGAATTACTGAGCAAGGAAGTTGAGAGGTATTTTTGTCTAATCCTTGTAAAATTTGTAACTTACTGGCAATTTGTTGTAGAGTGCAGTCATTAAATAATGACAGACATGAATTTCAATATTTCTATCCTTCAGAAAATGCTTTTTATTCTAACAACATTCTAAATATACAAGAGAAATATTTAAAATCTATTCCTGATTTTGGATCTTTGTCTATGAATTACTAAGTTAAGAGGCCAGAGGGGTTTTGAAACAGTTTCCATTGTATGACTTTGACAGCAGCGAACTGATTAACATTTGTGCCTGTTATTTATGAATGTGTTCATTCACATGTTCTCAAGCAGGTATCTGAGGCATATAGTCATGGAATTGCTGTAAGTGATGGTTTTGTGAGTGTGTGTATAAATATTTGGTTCCTGCAACCGAAAGCAGTTATGGTATAAAGGAAAGAACTGATTATAGTAAATAGAAACATCATCATATGAGTCATACTCTTTTGGTACAATCCTTGGTTTCCTTGTTTTGTTGATTATTGACAGATTGTTTATTATTTGGCTGTGAATAGAGACCAGTGATGCAAACCTTTTGGGCTTAGTGTATCAAAAATTTGGAAAATGCCTATCTTGACTCTGCTGGCGTGTCACCCCCCCCCCCCCGAACAAAAGAGAAAATTGTTTACATATTCATTTATTAAAACAATACAGTCCAATCATGTTTGCTGCCATGTATTATAAAAGTAAAAGAAAAATCGGTGACTTACAATAGAGAGAACTATATGCACATTGATAATTGGGCTTAAAACAGTGCACCAAAAAATTACCCTACTTTTAATAGTAATTTTGAATTGAATTGAAAAAAATAAGGAACACATTGCATTTTATTTGATTAGCGTCAATTAATGACTTTTTTGTTGCCGAGTTTTAATAGATAAGTGCAGGGTGAAATATTTCTTGTATTTTTGTTCATTCAGTTTCTTTGGTAACTTGGGTGTTGGTGAACGCTGGTGTGTCACCCAAAACCTAGTTGCATGGCACCTTTGACACGCATGTGATAGGTTCGCCAACACTGGAATAGACTGATCAGTATGACGTCTAAGGGTTTATTGTTAATATTTTAACTGTGAATACATGTTTAATTAACCTTCTTTTTGCAGGCACATCGTGTGAAATGCACTGTTTGGCTACAACAGTCTGCTTGGATGAGTAAGGCTATGAGCTGCCTTTGCCGTGCAGAGTTTAATTCTCTCAGCCTTCATTTACCTGCTATCTGCCACTGACCAAGTCACTTCACCACATAGTGCACCTAGGCTGCCTTGAAAAGGGACTCCTGCATTCAGTGGCCTGTTCCAAGCTGTTAGAAAATGTGTTGCACATTTATTTTGAATTCCTGTACCCTCCACATATAAGCTAATTAGTGCTTCACTATATGCTGTTTGACTATGAGTCCCAACATGTCTTGTAGTTTAATGGGTTGCCAGATGCATTTTCAAGAATTTTGAGTTTCAGTGGAATAGTTGTTTACTGTAGCTCATGTTATGTCTATTTTCAGTGTGAGATTGTTTTGTTTAGCAAAACTTCAAACTCTGTGTCCATTTGCAGAAGTCACCAAAATAATTGTGCATCTCAAACAGCAGATTATTTGGTAGGCATATTCTCCTCTCAAATACCTGAGATAGCTTTAAAGAAGATTATGGAACAGTGTTAGCACTTATTAAGAGCTTACTCAAACTACATGCTTTGAAAATGTATTTGTAGAGAAGTTGCAAGAACAGTTGTTTGAGGTCTCCAAGGCATTTCATGTGATGGACCATACATTACTGACTGTAAATCTCCATTAAGTGGGTATGGATAAATCTGACAGCAGATGGTTTAATAACTATTTCACAGACCAGCATCAGAAGGTTAGATGTGGGTATGTCTATTTAAGTTCATAAATAATATGTAGAAAGCATGCAACAATCAGATCTTGATTTTTATTCAGATAAGGTTGATGTTTATGCATATAATGTTGCTGTTCTCTATTTGGAGTTGGAACTAGACAGCAAAACTAAGCGACAGGTAGCTTTATCTGACTCTGAAACTTGTATTTCTTGTGCTGAACACCATCAATACCTAGTTGGTGCACTTTGTATGTAGACCGCTACCTAAGACAGAACGAACTCCTAAATGTCAGTGCAAACTCTGAAAGAATAAAAATCAGTCCTATCATAGTTTACCTCACTTTACCTTAGTACGTTTGCTGATTGCATAAAATGAGCAGTGGGCCTGTCAACAAAACTTAAATACAACACAGGCTGAAACAGTTTGTTCTAGTTGGGGCTAGATTTATAGCAACTGGAGCTTGATTGATACCTGCAGTTTTATAATGCAGCATCCTTCTGAAGTCATTAACAAAAAATGTCAAAATAATAATGGGCAATGATAGCAAATAAATCTGACCAGAGTATGGAGAAATTAAGAAGGAGATATTAGTAAACTGCATATTTATATGTGAAGAAGAATAGAGTCAGGTACTGCGAAAGTGCGATAAATTAAAATCTGTACCAATAACATGGAAATGGGAGATGACATGGTTGCATTGGTGGTTCAGAGCTCCTCTTCAGTTACAGAGATGTTAGAAGGTGGGGGAGGGAGAATATTGGAGATGTGGACAGACAAAGGCAGAAAATTTGCATATTCTTTGGGAGTACCAAGCAGTTAAATACAGGCACTCTTGTCCCAGGCACTCAAAAACTACAGTCTCAAAGTCAGGGACTCAACAAGCACCTTGTAGTTCATTAAGGCTGCTGCGTACACTCAGGCCTACAGCAGCCATGGGGACAAAGCAAGAGAGGGATTTTAGACTTGAGGGAGCAGGAGAGGGATTTTAAGCTCACAGAATGGCAAGAGGGGTTTAGGCTTAGGGAACAGGAAGGTGAGTTTAGGTTTAGGGTGGGGAGTTTTAGGTTTGGGGAGCAATCTTGAAATTTATGTTTAGGGAAGGGGTTGGAGTTTTAGGTTTAGGGAGTCATTGGAGACTTTAGGGTAAGGGAGAGCAAGGGGAAATGGAGGTTTACGGTCAGTGACTGAGGACTCAAGCTGGGAACTGGGTGGGAGTTTTAGGGTTAGAGTTTAGGTTTATGGGCAGGGTTATACAGTTGTATATGGTCAGTTGTGGGAAGGGCTATGTAGAAATGTGGATAAGGCTAGTGGGAATTTGATCATTTGCTTTGTTGAAAACATAGTAGCAAGCAGGTGTGTCACAAGATACTAGCACACAAGCAACTGTAATAGACCAGTTGTCCAGAAGATGTGGAGAGATTGTATGAGAAGTGAGTCCCAAAATGTTGGATTTTCATACTCTTGGGGGTAGGTAGAGGCCATGGTGGGTAGAGAGAGCAGGAAAATGTTCAGTTACTGTATCTTGGAAGATGGGAAAGGTGTCTTATAGCAAAAGACTGGAATGGTCAGATAAACTGGAGAGAATAGACAGTGAAACTCAATAATTTGAGACCATGTAGGCATGTGCTGACATCCCTGGGGGATAGGAAAAGTAGGGAAAATGTGAGGAAGGTATGGGAGAAAGTAATGTTCAGATATAATAGATAAAAGTTATAATATCTGTAAGTGAATCGTATCATTTTCTAGAGCGTAGAGTGGATGTTACTATTTATGTCTTATGGTTCATTAGAGTGTATGCAATGCCAGAAGTTATAGTTAAAATGTGTGATTCTCCCAAAGGTTGGTGGGGTGGGGAAAAATGGTTTAATACATTTAAAAGTTGCAATATGTATATAAAAAGAAGAATGTTATGCTAAATATTGTTATACGAAGTGTATTTCTGCATGTAGAATTATTGCACAACAAGGGTTAGCGTAAAAATAAAAATGGTTTGGTGTGATTGAGTGAGGATGTTATTGTAGATTTTGAAATGTTCAATAAAAAGAATAAATATAAAAACGTAATACTGCATGAAGCATATCACAGAATGGACAGATATGATGAGGTCTACCGAGTGTGTGTTTGTCTACATGACTGGGTCTCTCTTATGGCTCTGCACTGGCCAAATTTTAACTTAAAAATGCATTATCTGGAGCTTAACTCTACCAATAATCTCCTATATAGACAACATTGTTGCTGGCACATGTGTGGTACAGGTAAACAGGCAGTCAGTCTGCAAATTGTTACATGCCTAGCCAATAACCAGGGGTCAGAATCTTTGTGGTGCTTACCTTAATCATTACACCAACCCCACCATATAAACAGCAACATATTTTTCTAGGTACCACAGGTCCTGAAACATGCTTCTTGATTAGAAAGTCAGATATTCATATATGCAATAAATGTCTTCCTGTTATATCATAAAAAAGTTATCTGAGTTTTAGATCAGCTTCTCAATGAGTGTAATTAACAATGAATTGAAAGAGCTTTAGAAAACTATGAAGCTGTGTACAAATAGTAAGAATAGCTTGAGGACATTAATAGTGTTAGTAATGCGTACTGTTGAATGGGAGTTTTTTCACCTACTTCCTTGAAATGTATTTAGATAATTAGGTGTGATTGTACTATGAAACTTGTATCTATTTACCCTTCTTTTTGCCATCTTTTTTCCCTGCCTTATCCCTCTTGACATGCACTCCGTGACCTGACTGCATTTCTTCTGAGTTGGAATTGTTAGGAATAAATGAACTGTTCAGCTGTGCTCAAAAAGTTGTAGTAAATAGTCCATTTCCGTACAGTAACTTATAAAGAAGTAATATAAGTATATAATATAAAGTAATATAACGTACATATTTAGTTCATGTTATAATTTACTGACCTAAGTGACATATTTTTATTATTAACATAATACTGTTGCTGTATGTAACAGTTACATTATTGTTAATCTATGTATTTCATTTAAAATTAGTTAAATGTAATATTAAGACTGCATAATGTAATGTTTAATTATTTGATATGTGTACATACACTTTAGCTTTCTGCTGTAACATCTGACATGGTGTGCAAAATATACAGTGATCTTTGGAATCACTCCTGAAAAAAAACTGCTAATCCCATGGGATTAGTCCATTTAACAAATGAAATTAATCAGTCATTCAATCTATTTTATCTAGAATGCATGGAGGCATAATAATTTAAGGGTGTAAGATTCCAGGCAGAATATGCTTTGCCATGTATTTTATTCAGAGACATTTCTTTGTGCCTCTCTGCCAGTGTTCAGAGATGTTCTGCAAATATAAGAAAAATATTTAAAAATGAATTGTTATGCTAAATCATGTCTATCTGTGCAATAACTTCACAGTCCTTTACTTCACTTGATAAAATGTCATAAATGCATTTTGTTTAGTTTGCAGAATGCTTCTCAGGAAATTACAACCGAGAACAGGATGTAGGTCATGGCACTGCTGACTCATACACTTGGTTTGTACAGCTGAGAGCTGCATCGCATTTTAATTAGCAGCCTGTAGTGAGCGTGCTGTGAGCGTGAAAAGCTGTTTCATTCCTACATAACTACAGTCACGATGAAATAATTAACATAAATTAAAAAATAAATAAAATGTTCTGGCAGCCAAATTTTAACTGACATGCTTTTCAGTTTTAAGAAAGGTTGCTCTAACAGTCAGTGAGAATTTCTAGATACTTACTTTGTATTTTTATTCAAGCAGTTGATATCAATTAAAGCAGTTAATATCAATGTATGAACACTGCAGAATAGTTTAGTGAGGAAAGGGTGGTGGTAAGTTAGAGGAGGACAAAGCTATCTGGCCAGAGTGCACCTGAGCACAGGGAATCTGTGCAGATATTTGGATCTCAGTTATGTAGAAACTAGTAAAAGGCTTTTGTGACTTTGTAGAGACATGATCTGTATTTCCAACAGTCAGCTGGCATACTGTTTTTTGGTATTTATCTTTTCTGTTTATTTTAGTGAATTCTTAGTTGGTATAGGTTATTTTCCATGGGCAGAACTAAGATGACTTCAGTGCAGAGGATTTTGATTTTGTGTATTGAGCTTTAGTGTTCTTTCCTTGATTTATTGTAAAATTTTTCCCTAAGCTTATTTACTAAGTTTATGGGTTTGGATAACGTAGATTTAGTGAGTTCTGTTTCTCCTTGCCCTGCAGATCATCTTTTCCCATGTGCCATTAATGCATCTTTACATCAGTAGAGCAGAATGTTGATTTTTTTTCTCATCTGAAGATTTGTGAAACAGCATGTGTGTAGTTTCTGTGTCTTGGCATAAGTTGAGGCAGCAAAAGTAAATGTTACGCTTTGAAAATTTTTAATTTACCTATTTAAGTCCACAAAATGTATCAAAGAATTACAGGTCAACCATCCCATTATAAAGCAATTCAAGAAAACTTCTTAAAGTTGTTTTGGCTTTCCAGTGCAATAACAGGCAGAGTTCTTCATGTAAGAGATACAGCAAGCATTTGGGAGGGGCGGGGAGCTGAGCCGTACAATGAAACAAGAAGCAGGACAGCTGCTTAAGCAATGCAAGTTAACATGCAAATCAAAATGAGACTACTGGATGGGATTGTGAAGGGAGAAAAATATATGTGTGTGTCTGTCTGTCTGTGTGTGGATATATGTATGTAAGCCGACTTTTTAGGGGAAGTCTTTTTTTCTACCCACAGCTGACTGTTGGATGCCACCAGTTGTTCTCATTTACCAGGTCTACCAGACTCAACTGTAGTCTCTACTGGGTTTAACCCGACGCATGTCTGGGGCTGCTGAAAATATTGATGACTCTAGTGCAGTGTCATCCTGCTGCTGAGGAGTGTTTTTCCCTTAATGCCCTAATAGTTTCATCCTTTCCCCACAACAGACACCTGCCAAGGTCCTGGGAAGACATGCAATTGGGACATGCTGGCATACTCTCCTACTTTTATGGTGATTCAGCCAGTGATCCCTCCAACATATCCCCCTTTAGTGGCAGTGCTCCCTGTGCATCTCCAGCCTCTGCCAAGGATCAACTGTGGGGTTGCCCGAGTGTGTGACTACCCCAACCACCCCCACCCCACAGACAGGTACTCCCATTCTTTCCTTTCAGAGACTCTGGCACCTGAGCTGCTAATCAAACTCAGGCTGACTGGATCATAATCAGGGCTTTATCTTTCTACACCACAGTGCTGGCTATGTGTGCAGGTAGTTAATGACTTCTCAAGTAAAGATAAAAGTGCTTAGTAAGTATTTTGACACAGTCTGCACAGTACATGACCAGGAGACATTACCTGCATGGGAAGGTGGGGAAAGTGAAATAGGTCAGAGAATGATAGGCAGATGTGAAAACAGCTTAGAGGAAAAGTTTTCAAAACCTAGGCAAGGTAGTGCTTTGGGAAGAGAGGTAGGGTGGCAGTGCACTGAGACACAAATGGATGCCATCAGTGGTCCTGAGATAGGAGTAAAGGCTGAAGTGAGGTTTTTTGTTAAACTATCCTATCCATTAAAATGAGGTTGGTGCTGTCTGGAGGAACACCTTACATAACAGCTGATCTGAGACACTATGTATAATTAAACATGGCTTCTGTCCTGGGAATGCTGACACAGACTATTCTCAAGGACAAACTGACAACATTAGGGAAATTAAAGCTTTGCTACATATTCAGTACATGGTCTTAAAGAAGTGATGCCTTTCACGTCCATACTAAAAGTGTATATAAATTATTGCTCACAGCAAGAAGGTCTCCTGTTCGATTCTCAGCTGGAGCGCCTTCTGTGTGGAGTCTGCATGTCCTCCCCGTGGCTGAGTGGCATTTGAAAGACATGCGTAGAATGGGCGTGCCTTCATTGAAGGTTGGGTGTCGAGCTGGCACCTCTGCACCCATAAAAAAAATCTACTGCCAATCTTTAGCGGACCAGAGTTCTGCTGTGGCGACCCCTAACCGGGAGAAGCCGAAAGAAGAAGAACGAACTAAAAGTGTATATAAATTGCCATTACAGTGGCATAAAGGGATGGAAACCCTGACTCAAGCCCAGAAAACTCAGGATCAATTAGCAATCCAGGCCACTGATGGTGACAGTGTAGCAGGGATAATGGGTATGCCCATCCTGAGATAAGGACTGGGAGGAGTAGAATTCCAAGATGGTAGCACACTGATCAACAGCTTAATTTCAGATCTCCCAGAGTGAAAAAAAGAAACTGAGAGGTAAGGGCCAGTAACTCTGCCAGATTTAGTAAATTCAGTTACTGACTAGTAAGCACACTGCCTGGATGCCAGCAAAGAAGAAACTTAGACAGCCTGAAATAAAATCAACTAGAAAAGGTGAAGAGAAAACACTGACTTGGAAGAATCCTGCAGCTGTTCAGCAAAAAGCAGTTCAAGATCCAGCTTTGGTGCAAGACATGGCTTCCAGTAATCTAGTGCAAAAATAAATCAAATGTGCTCAGAGCTAATTAAAATAAATGAAACATTGAAGGAGAATATCAACTCCAATAACAAAAGCCTGGAAAAAATGGAAAAAGCCTTAAATGACTATACAAATGAACTGATAAAACTGCAAAACTCAGAGGTTGAAATGATGAAAAGGGTTTACTATCATAATGTTGAAGGCCAAATAAAATCTTGAAAACAAAAACATTACCCTAAATGTGGAACGTCAGAATAAAGACAATTGACATTCGATATGCCAGACTTCCAGTTTCACAAGTCCATATGTCCTTTTATGTTTTTGCAGGGGGGGCATCCCCCCCTCTATCCCCCATGTGGGGGGCTGAACCCCACACACCCCCTGCAAAATTATATATAACAACTCCGAGATTGTACTACAGTGAGGAAAAGGCTAAATTCCCTGATCCTCGCTGTTCCACGATCTCCATTCACAATGACAAACTCATAATAACAAATCATGTTTTACTTTCATTATTATGAGTTTGTAGTATTCCTGTTTGGCATTGTGCAACTTTGAGACTGTACTTTCCTTTGACTGACATTCAATCAACTGTATTTCCAGCTTATGATAGTAAACCAATGAAAAGACTGTCTGAGTATGAGACTGCTCAAGAACAGCTATTTCAAAAAATGGTAGAGTTAGAGGACAGAGCAAGCAGGAAAAACCTGAGATTTTCTGCTGTACAAGAGATGCTGGAATGAACAGAATGTATTAATTTTATGAAAGCACAGATAAGTAACTGGACCGGTATTCCACAGCAGGATTTGTTAATTGAAAGGGCACATCATGTGCAGGATGCAAACCTGGCCATGAGAAAGTAGCAAAGACATGCATTAGTATCAAACCAGCAAAAAGAGTTGATCCTAACAAAACTGTAGTAGAAATGTAAGGTATTAGAAACTAGAGATGGTAGTGTGTTTGTGGAAAATGATTATTCACTGTACATCAGGCAGAAGAGAAGCACATTTATACCAGCAATCAGGGAATGTCAAGAGGCAGGTATAAGATTCAAGCTTCTGTATCCAGCTTTCTTCAGAATATGTTTTCCTGGAGGATAAAGGTCATTTTTTATGCAGAAAAGGCTAAGGAGGAAATACAAAAGTTTGTCCAAAATAAGGGAGCCAACAAACAGAAGTGGACTCTGCTTTACATTCTTCTGATAGTAAAGCTTACAGAGAGACTTTGCCAGTGAAATCTCTTCCAAAAGTCAAAAGGAAAATGTTTGAAAAACACAAAAAAAAAGCACAGGAGTTGACTAGAAGAACTGGATGTACCTTGGATTTGAGCCAGAGTTTGGGGCTAGGAGATGGAGATGAATAGAAAGAAGACCAACAATACTGAAATTAGTAAATAAATTTGAGATTATAAAGTATCAGTCTCATTGTAAAATATAACTATATAAGAGAAAGTGGAAAGATTGGACTTTTGTTGACTTTGTTAAACTTGTGGGGGACAAAAAAAGCATATACCCCACTTCATGCCATTAATGTTTGGAAGGACACTAAAAGGAAAGAAAAGTAACTATAAGTAAAACATTTTTGTTCTTAACAATAGTTATATAAAACATTCCATCATATAAATTGCATGTTATATAGTAAAACATGTTCAGGTATTGTATGTGATAAAGATAAAGTAAAAAGTGCCAGTTTTAAGAACAGCGGGCATTACAGTGTAAAAAAGAGAAGAAAGGCTGGGCAAAAGCATGTTTAATTTAAGTTAATATGCTGCAATCTTCGGTTGTCGAGGTGAGGAATGGGATGTAAAAGTGCACGGATTATAATATATGTAGAGCTGAAATGTCTTCTCTTACTTTTGCATAGATGACTGTCTGGATTAAGGCCATTGGCTTAATCTAATTTTTTTTGTGTAAGCAAGTAAATAAGGGAACACTAAATGTAATGAATAGTTTTCCTTTAGTAAATAAATATTCAGTGTGAGTCCAGAAGTCTAAAGCTGAGGACAGCTGTACATTTTCTTATGTTTCCATAGAGACAAGCTAACTGATATACAATAAAACCCAGAGCATTTTTTTAAAGGCTAAAAGTTAATGTTTTCTGCAAGTATGCAAACTGTTTTATACATCTCAGAGGGAAATAAAGATAAGAAAAGAACAGACAGTAATTAGTGTAAGTAGGAGTATAGGCTGTAACATGAGTCTTAACATGGATAACCTTAACTTTAGGTTAGTTAATACCTCTGTATACAGCAGTCAATTTGAGAAAAATGTTCCTATCGGGAAAATTAAACCTTATTACTTGAAGATGTACATAGTTTTGTGTGTTTGTTTTAAGTGGATAGGTTATGGGGGTGTGTTCTTTGAGGGTTTTCATTAAAACAAAAAGTATTGTAAAATGTGACATAGGCTCGAATGGAGATGACAAGAAACAACTGTGTAAAAGTTCAACCTGGAAAAATTAGTGGGTGTATATAACACAAAAGCCGGAAACAGACATTTTAAAAAGCTTTCATATAACAGGTGGGAATGATGACGTTTTATCATTGTGACTACACAGTCTATATTACTATGGAACAGTAAAAGCCTCACAGGCATAGACAAAGAAGAAAGATTATAGAATTATATTATGAAATGCAGAATGCAAATAGGAGTGCTATAGGAGACAGAGATGGGAAGAAGCAAGCATGTGAATTTAATAAAGAAGGGATTTCAGGATGGATATTCAGTAGATTATAAGAGACAAAGGAAAAGGGTAATACTTATACTAATTGATAGAGGAGCTTCAATAGTGATAGAAAAAAAATTATAATAATGGTAGATTTGTGGTAGTAAGGGGCTACTGGCAAGAGAGGAGGATTATGCTGGCATGTATTTATATTCAACCTAAAATGGTTATTAATGAGCTTAAGACAATTTTGGATGAGATAATCATCTTTCAGCAGGGAATATTACTTATAGGTGGGAACTGGAATTTGATTTGTAACAGTGAGAATGTATCTGGGAGACCTAGAAAGGAAAATATAATCAAAGATAGCAGGTTTCAGAATATATTTATGAAAATATTTGGTATGGAAGATGTGAATTTGGTAGTAGCAACTCAGAGAGAATTTACATATTATTCTCCAAGGTAGAATAATTGGGTTAAACTAGAGAGATATTTTATTTCACGGGAATATCTGCATTTATTTGAAAGCTTTGGCACACATCCAATAACTGTTTCAGATCATGCACCAATAAGAACTAATATAAAAATACAGGGTAATGAAGTAAAAATGAGACATTGTTGCTTCCCCACCTAACTGTTAAAGGAATGGGTAATGGAAATTATTCAAGAGTTACAAGGAAAGTTAGACATCTCTTCAGAAGTTATAGCTAGTGAATGGGAGAGCATGAAACTGGAGTTTTAAAAATAAGGTAGAGATAAAAGAAAAAGAGATATAATTAAGAAGAAACATGAATTATTTAGTGAGCTAACAATGGTTAAAGTACTACAGAGTATGAGGGATCTCATAGAACAAGAAAAGGTACAACTGCTACAAGTGCTAAAGAGAAAATAAAGGAATATTTGGATAATGTGTATGAGTTTAGAAAGATTGTTGTTAAGTAACTGTTTTTATAATAACTCCAGAGCACAAAAACTTTTAGCACAGTGACTTAGGTAACAGAAAATAGAAAGAGTTGTTGCCAAACTTAGGGAGCCTATAACAAGAAAAATAACCAGAGATCCTGCAGAAGTGTTAAATATATTTCAGAATTTTCATGAAAAATAGTATGAAGCAGAGAAATGAAAGAGCACCAATGGAAATATTTATGGAAGACTTAAGTATGTTGATGTTAGAGGTGGATGAGGCTCAACAATTAACAGTTAAGATAAGAGAAGAGGAGCTGAAATAAAAACAGTGACATAAATCAATCTGCAGGAAAGTCTCCAGGAATAAATGGCATTCTTGTGAAAGTCTGGAAGCTAGGAAGGAAGAAAGTGATAAAGATCTCGAAGACCCATCAGACCCAGCATCATATAGGCCGTTTCAATTTTAAACCATGAAGTGTTTGTGTCTATAATAGCTAAAAGAATGGCAAAGGTGTTGCAAAACTGATAGGTATGGTTCATTGTGGTTTTGTGGAGGGGAGGCAAACATTTGACAACATTAATAGAACACTGATGACCCAGAGAGAAGCACAGTGTAAGAAAATGCTGCTGTTGTTGGTTGGTCTTGATGCAGAGAAAGCATTTAACAGTTGGGATTTTATAAGTATGGCAATGGAAGCATTTGCATTCCTTGATACAGATACACTAATAAGGTTAATTAGGAGGATGTATGAGGGATCTGAGATAAAAATTAAAGTGGGAGGGTTCCTTTCTCACAAGCTGTGTCTGAATGGAGGAACCAGGCAGAGGTATCTTCTTTCCCTGTTGTTATTTGCTTTATATTTAGAGCCACTCCCAAAGAAAATAAGGGACTCAGAATTTTAAGGATAGAACTGGCATGGTAATCAAGAAAAGTTGGCTTTATTTGCACATGGTTTTAATTTGTACCTGACAGTCCCAGAAAATGATATATCATTGTGGAACAGCTTGAGATAGTTTAAAGTCATTTCAAGATATAAAATTAATAAAGATAAACCAAAGGCTATAGCTGTAAACTATGTATCCACACATAAATTGGTTCAGAAATAGCCATATTTATAAGGTCCAGATAAAATTTTATTATTATTTTTTCTTATTTAACATTTATTTACCAGAAAAGTCCGACTAGGACAGAGCCCATTTTCAGCGGAGGCCTGGAGAGAAATTCTCCAGACGCATGTCTTTGGAATGTGGGAGGAAACCAGAGGACCCAGAGGAAACCCACCCGAAAGCAAGGAGGACATGCAGACTCTGTACAGAAGGCACCCTAGATGAGAATCAAACCACAGAACCTTTTGCTGTGAGGCGACAATGCTAACTACTGCACTATTACACTACCCTAAAGTATTAAAGAGTATGGGTTAAAAAGAATTGTTATGGCAGGTAAGGATATGTGGGAAGAGACTAAACAAAAGACAACATAAAAACTAGAAACCGGAAGCTGTTGTTTATGGATGTGTATAGCAAGATACAGGCACTGAAAATGTTTTTAGTCCCTTTAGTTTTATATACAGGTCAGGCAAATTTTTATCAACAACAGGAGAAGTTGTAAACAGTAATTAATAAGGAGTTGAAGGAATTTATCTGGGGGGGAGGACAAAGCTCAAGTGGGATAAGTTTATCCTTCCAATAGAATAAGGTGGTTTAGGATTACTTCGTTTGAAGGGGTATTTTACAGGTACACAGGTACTGCTCATATACATAGCATAAGCAGAAAGCTATAATTCAAAGTGGAAAGAGAGTATGATGAAGCAACAGGAAAATTCAAGAAACAAAGGCAGAGTGGGATTTTGGATGTAGATATAGATCCTTAAGGAGAATAACTACAGCCCTACAGAATATTCTATTCATAAAGTAGCAGAAAGTATTTGAATAATTAAGCCAACAAGAGAATGGAGATGTGAGATTTTGTTGATAAAGATGATTGCAATTAGGGCTACACAGAATAGGCAAGAGGGGTGGAATTTACTGTAGAAAACTGACAAATGAAACATTGGGAGCAAATAACAACAGATGGAAAGTTAATAGAATGGGAAGAAACCAAGAAGACATTTGGACTGCTGACTAGGGACTGCCTTTCCTATCAGGGATTGATATCTGAGTATAGAGAAAGGGTAGGGGAATCTTAAGTGAAAGACCTGCTCTAGTACAGTTTTTAATTCAGTCTAGAACAGAAGCTGCTGTTAAAAGGGGATGATTAGTAGGGCATATACAATACTGCACAATAACTGTAGAAATCAATCAGAGGAGGTTGGAAAAGACTGAGAAGAGAGAATGGATAAGCAATTCACATAGAAACAATGAGAGGACATATGTGTGGCTCCCAAGTATGCAACAAAGTCTAGAAGATTTAGGATTTTTCCTTACAAGTGTTTTTATATGTATTTTTTTTTTTTACCCCAAGCAGTCTCAAAATAAATTTTCCTTGGGTAGATATCAAATGCTGGAGGTGTGACAGAGAAAAAAGAGGTAACTGGAGACATATGTATTGGGAGTATGAGTTGGATGACTTTAAAAATTCCCTACAGAGTACTCTGTCAGAAATATTGGGTGAAGAAATAGGTCTAGCTAAGGATGTGAATTCTTTGAGCTGGGATACAGGCTCTGAATTGTGTAGACATAGTAAGACCTTGTTAAGTTTAATTTTAGTGGCTACCAAAATAGCAATTACTAGAAAATGGAAATCAAAATTTAAACCAACTGTACTTGAAGTATTTGATATTGTAACAGAGATAAAATAACTGGAAGTGAAATCTTTAGAAAAGTGAAGGAGCAAATTACATAGAAAAAATGGAAATTGTGGAAATAATACATGCTGAATAATATGCTGGAGGAGGAGAAGTGAGGTTTAAGGGAAGGCAGGAGTTGATCGATTTACGTAATGTTGGATTAATGATAAATATACAAAAGAGTATATGTGATGTATAGTGTTTGCAACTGGGAATATGTTAATATGGTTTGTTTTCTTTTATATAAATGTATGGTTGCCTATATCTTAAGTTATTATTCTGTGAAGGTGTTAAAATAAAAAGAAGACTGGAAGATGTAAGTGAATCACTTGCTTAGCCCTGGAGCGGGCTGGAGTGATTGCTGGGTAGGACATGTAGGACTGTTAAACAGGTGGGGCTGTCTAGGGCCCATGGCAGACACTTCCATAATGGCAATACATTTTAGCCTGCCCAGCTTCCCAGTGTAACATCACTATGCCAGAGTAGTGCGGCATAAGGAAAGCCTTGGAGTACAGAACATTATATGTGATGCTGCTGGCTACTAGTTCTGTTCTGTGTTTCCTCTTCTCCTTTCCAGCCCACCAATGACTTAGATAGTCCCAGCCCTGCAGGGTGGTAAGTACCAAGGACATAAATTAGGATCACAGGAGTTGCACTGAACAGCTCACAGTCAGCTGGAGGTGCATTGGTAACAAAAAATAAATAAAATTTATAACAAGTATTAATATGACTCACACCTGACATAGACAGACAAAATCTGGTAAATGATGCCTACTTGTATTTGTCAAGATTTCTGACTCATACCACAGGGAAGGCTGGGGGGCTTAAACACATTGAGTTATGTTGAAGACTGGCAGGTGTAGTGGGGTAACATTGATTGAAAATGATGGTCATAGTAAAGTGTGTAATGTTGACAAAGAAAAAGTGATAATATTCTGCCTTAGACATAGGTAATGGGTACACTGCTGTTTGATATGATAAACTGAGACATCCCAGATGGGTTAAATGGCAAGGTCAGTCTTTTTGTTCATAGGTTCATAGGTAGGTACTAGGCTATCGGCCCAAGGGCCTACGTAAGCCTAGCCAACAAGGTTCCTTGGCTTACGCCACCCAAGAAAGTTATTTTCCTGTGCCACTGTCGAGCAGAGACACAGAAGTGATCCACGGGGTGTATTTCCTATTTCCCATCCCCTCATCAAGATTTTTCTTGAAGAGTTCTAATGAAGTACTTTGCTTGACATAGATGGGTAGCCTGCTCCAGAGTATGGGAAGTCTCTGGGACAGGAATCTATCCCTCCAGCATGTCTTGTTTATTGTGGTGACAAGGTTTAGGTCCCTAAAGCATGTAGCTCAGAGGGATTGGGATTTTTTTAGGTGTAGCATGTCCAACAGCTCTGGGTTTGACATAGCTTTATATGTTAGGCAGAGATCACCTCAGAGTAGGTGATATGCTACAGAGTAAAGCTGGAGTTTTTTGAGGCGGTCAGTGTAGGGCATTTGCTTGAAGCCAGTAATCCTCTTTGTGAGGTACTTCTGTGGCCTTTCCAGCTGCTGCAGATGTCTTGTGAGGTGCATTCCAAAAGGGACGTTGTATTCTATAATGGGTCTAATGAGTGTCGAGTAGAGGGGAACAATGACCTCTTTTTTTCCTGGATGAGAACCCTTTTATGATGAGGTGCACCACGTAGAAGGGCTTCCTGACTAATGTGGCGATGTGACTATCAAAGGAGAGACTACTGTCCACCTGGGTCCCAAGATCTCTTATCACACATTCGGTGTTAAGAAGATTGCTGCCTATGTGGTAGTTCATGGGTAGAATTTTTACCAAAGGGGATGACACTGCACTTTTTGGCATTGAGCCTAAGGCCATGGCTCTAACACCAGACATCTGTCTCAGCAAGGCCCTTCTGTAGGATGTCCACATCATTTGGGGACTTGACTATGGCTCCTAGTTTGCAGTCATCTGCGAACTTCATTAGCCAGAGGCCTTCTGTGTTAGCCTGTACTTCAGAGAAGTAGATACCAAGCAGGAGAGGTCCCAGGACGGAACCCTGTGGTACTCCACTTGTCACTGCTTTGAGGTCAGATTTGGAGTCTGCAACTTTTACAGTGTGGGTTTTGTCAGTGAGCCAGTTGGCAACCCATCTTGTGACATAGAGATTTATACCTAGTTTAGGGAGTTTAGCTATAATTCCAGAATGGGGGATGATGTTGAAAGCCTTGGCGAGGTCAACATAGGCTGTGTGAACCACCTTACCCTCATTTACAGCTTTGGTGACTGCCTCAAAGAAGTCAATCAGGTTCACGAGGCTTGATCTGCCTTTCACAAACCTGAACTGGGTGGGATCCAGAGTTTGGAGGTTACCAATGTCTTTGTTTATGAGTTCCATGATGATACATTCCATGGCCTTGCAGACCAGGCTTGTCAGGCTAATAGGTCGATAGTTCCCGGGATCAGTGGTGGCTCCCCCTTTGTGGAGTGGGATAACTGTTGCTGTGCACCATTCAGTGGGCACAAAGTCTGATGCGAGGCTATTATTGAACATGGTGCTTAAGTGGGGAGCCAGTTCGTTCTGAAGTTCGTGTAAAACGCAGCCTGGGATGTTGTCCAGTCCCATGGATGCTGTGTTTTTGGCTTTAGAGAGTGCAGCTTTTACCTGCGTAGTTGTGATTACAGGGACTCTGCATTCTTCCTGTATAGATATGGGCCCTTTAGGGGGTGAGGGGGGGGGTAAAGTTAGCACTGAACCTATCTGCCAGGATGTTGGCAATATCAGTTGGTTCTGTAATTTTCATGCCATTGTGCTGTAACTCAGAGCATATCTGGGTGTTGCAATTGAGATTCTTGACATAGCTATAGAATGCTTTGTGGTTGTCCTTCGAATTAGTGGTGATTTTGTTTTCGTAGCTAGCTTTAGAGGATCTTATAAGGGATCTCAGCTTCTTACTGAGGCTGACCAGGGAGCTTCTCCACTCATGGGATTTTACTCTCTTTTGCAACAGTTTCTTCCTTCTGTTGTACAGTTTGTATGGCAGGGGACCACCAGATTGGCTTCCTTTTTTGGAGGAAAGCGTCTTGGTTCTGTTTGGGATAGCATGATCCATGCACTCATGTAAGTGCTTATAGAGTGCATTTGTGTAGGATTCACCAGTTGTAACTGTATTGTCCATCTGCATGGGTGTCATGAAGTTCACCACTTCTGTCTTAAGAAGCATGAAGTTGGCTCTGGAGAATTTTTTTACTGGGGCAGGATGTGGATATCAAGGGTGATTAGCTTATGGTCGGATCGGACCAATGAGGAGTTGACTTCAGGTGTGGAACACCGGTCACTCATGCTGGTAATGACTAGGCCTAGGATATTGTTGCCCATGGTGGGGGGCGTGGATAAGTTGATCCAGGGCATTGGAGTTTATGAATTCCAGAAAGCGTTAGTTAAGGAGTTGGTACACGAGTAGTTTTCCCAGTTAATGGTGGGGTAGTTGAAGTCGCCCATTATTAGGGTGTTTGGTTGAACCCTAATATTTTCCAGTACATCAAGGAAAGAGGAGTGGGAATCCTGGGGCATGGTGGGGAATCTGTAGCAAGCTACAATTTGGATTGCAGTTTTGCCCAGAGTTAGTTGCACTTGGATAACCTCGGATGCATTATGCTGAGCAACTAGCCTGGAGGTGCGGATATCCTTAATGAATATGGACACACCTCCACCTTTGGTGTTTCGATCCAGGTTACATGGCCGAAAAGTGTGGTATGAGTTATAGCCTGTAGTGCAGGGATGCTCAATGGAGCCTTGTACCAGGTCTCAGTCACTGCATAGATATCGATGTTCTCCATTTTAAGGAGTGCCTCGAGTGAGTGCATTTTGAGATTTAGACTTCCAGCATTGAGTAGCATTACCCTCAGTTTTTGCTTGCCTGTTCCTGTTACAGTGATGTCATAAATCATGGTAATACTAATGATAAGGCGATTAAAAGGATGGGAGCAGTTCCTAAATAGGAGAGGAGGGGTAACCTCAGTGGAATGCAGACACATTTGCAGCTCTGTTCAGGAGAAAGTGGCTAGTGTTCAACATAAACAGTAAAACATTCTGCACTTTGGAAAAATAAATGAGGACTTAATTCTAGTTAAGGTGGTAATAAACAGAGTAGCATAGCACAGAGCAGAGTAAAGTGATCAATTACATCTAGACAGATCTACAGTACATTGTAAAATGTGGAAGAAAAGGATTCAAAGATGGCTGCCGTTCTGTAAACACTGCTAATCTACAGCACTCCAAATACTCAGAGGAAAACTTAACCCAGAGGTTAGATCACGACTTATTTAACAATAATTCTTTGAAATAACAACTCTAACTTCAGTTCAGAATCTTAGAAGAGGTGAATGAACCTGAAAAACTAACAAATCTATCAGGATTACAACTGAACATTTGAACCTGAAGAAAGTCTCAAACAAAGAAACCGTGTGCTCAGAACAATCTGCTCATCTACATTTAAAATATATCAAGATCCTGTACTGCTGTAAAATGTCGAAAGAAGACAAAAACATGGACACAACAACTACAAAAACTAAACTTTCAGAACTTTTATCACCTGAGAAAGATTTAATCTCGAAAAGACAGAAAATTACAAAACAACAAGAGCTTTTAAAACCAGGGAATAAAAATAAATCAGAACAACTGGCAAACATGGATGATATTAAAAAAGCTTTATTTCCTGTCCAAGAAGCTATAAAAGAACTGTCTAATCAAGTCCAATCCTTTGGAACTTCCTTCAGTCAAATTTTGGAAAGAATGGATAAATCTGAAGCTAAAATAACAGAGAATGAAGACAAAATAGTCCTGCTTGCCAAAAAAGCTGACTCACATGAAGCAGACATTCAATCTATACAAGCAAAATTATTGATCTGGAGGCAAGATTCAGAAGAAATAATATAATCATCAGAGGAATGCCAGAAAGTATACAATACAATGAACTAATCCCATCTATCATACAAATACTCACAACACTATTTAGTGACTCGAAAGCTGCACAACAAATAACAACAGAGAGAGCCCACAGAGCCCTGAGAGAATCTCAAGCATCAAATATCCCAAGACCTGTTTATGCCAAAATTCTCAACTTCCAAGATGTTAACAAAATATTATTAACTGTAAAGAAAAATGGAGGCTCTATTATGTGGAATAATAACAGAATTTCCCTGGCTCAAGACTTGCCCCTGCAAATTAGGCCAGCCAGACAACTATTATCTCCTTATTGCAAGTTTCTAATTGAAAAACAACTAAAATTTCAGATGAAGTACCCAAACACATTAATATTCTCGGTTGATGGGTGTAAATATTCAGTCACAACAAAAAAAGAAGCTAAGTCTACTTTTATGGCGGTATTTAAAAGCTTACCTGCTTCAGAGAGCTAGTGTCAACTTCCGATGCGATCGGCGTGACCTCCGAGGTCGGATGCACCCTCTACTACCAGTTGAGGACTTAATTTTGCTTTGGTATCTTTCCTGACTTAGGCCATTTTTAGGGCAGGTACGATCTTTGTTTTAGGTTTCTCAAGTTGCGAGAAGCATTACCGGAAGTCTACAACCTTCACGTCATCCAAGTTTCCCACGAGAGGAGCCGAAGTGGTTTTACTGCCTAAGAGGGTTTAATTTTGATGTGGCGCATCCGGAAGTTCATCTGGATTATGAGTCCCCCATCGCGAAGCTAACAGTCGGCTTAGCTGATCGGAAAATGGAGTGTCTCTAGGATTTGTTAGGACAAAATAAAGTTAAAAAAAGTATTTACACTGTTACAAATACACCAAATACACTTACAGTAATGCCAGAATCACTAACATTATCCCTTAAACACTAAGCAATGTATCTAATCTGATTTAACTTTATTATGACATAGTTAGCTTAGATTAAGCATATATGAGAGTGAAGTAGTTTTTTACACTATCTGACAGGAAACTATTTTATGTTAATGTAACAAGCTGCACCTACATAACATATTCAAACCAGATTACATTCCCATTTTACCTAAATATATTTAATTTTGTTTATATATAATTCATTTTAGCAAACTCCTCATTTAAATACAGGCTCACATATACTAATAAATATGAGCTCTATTCAACAATAACAAAATAGTCACTAGGTTATACACATTGAAATGCATAATAATTTCTGATGATGCATTTTTTGCATACTTTGTGTTTAGATCACAGATCAAGGTAATACATAAATGTTACTATGAGGCTTTTACATTTTTATAGGTACAATGTTATATGATATATTGTTATAGGTAATAATTAGTATAAAGGATACTTTGTCAAGATATAGCAATGTAAGATTCTCATTGTATGTGGTTATTAGTTCATGTAGATTAGGTATTTTTGTGTATGTTTATATACTAATCTAGGACTGATTTGCTTAAAAATTTACATTGTTTTTCTCCAGGTATTAGTAAGATATTACTAGAGTGAGTACATAATGGGTACCATATATATAACCAATGATATTGTCTTAAATCTGATCCTAGAGTAAAGGGTAGGTACACACACAAACGAAGGCTATACTAGATTGATATATATTTTATGAACACAGTTGTTTTATTAATTTGAGAATATATACTTAGTAATATCTTAAAATACTACTATTAATAAGTGGTGTGGAGATATAATTGAGACTAATGGCAATGTCCATATATCTTTTTATTTTGTTTTTGACTCATTTAATTCAACATAATAAGAAGAGGTGTAGATGACAAGTAGTGTTTGATAGGGAATGAGTAGGATAGGCTTTGTAGATATATTTGTAGATTATATAGGTCCATTTTATTTTACCTATCTTTTATACATTAACTTCAATTACATATACTTACCAATGATACTAATCAATATAATTCCTAACTACGTTAAGGACCTGTATATTTCCTGGTCCAGGGGTTTAGTGGGTAGGCACTGGAATGGGACGGGAATTCAAGAATGCTTTCATAACTTACATTTGCTAAAAAATCAACCGAATCTATCATATCTTCTCAGATTTCTAGAATACCTACACAAAATAAAGCTTTAGGAATGTGGGAAATAGATTCATGGAATATTAAGGGGCTCCAGAACTTAAAAAAGAGGAAACTGTTTCTTCATTTATTTCTGCAAGCTAAGGCATGTTTTATACTACTTCAGGAAACTCATTTGACCAATGATCAATGGACAGAAATTAAAAAGAAAAAATGGATAAGAGAAGTAATAGCCTCTGAAGGCAAAACTAATAGTGCGGCAGTTGCAATAATTATTAAAAATCAATATCAAGACAAAATTATAGAATCTAAAATGGACAAAGAAGGTAGATGGTGCTATGTGATTCTCTCTTCTACTCTTTATGATAAACCCATCATACTTCTCAACATATATGCACCGTGTAATAATCAACATTCTTTCTTTGCCTCACTCTATCCTATTTTAAATCAATATAACAACCACTACATAATTATAGGAGGGGACTGGAATGCCTATCAGAATCCCAAATTAGATAAATCAAGTCTACAAAGATCATATAATAGTCAAGCGGTATTAACATTAAGTGAACTTAAGTATGACTTCAAATTATATGATCCCTTTAAATATGCTAAAAATTCTCTTAATTCAAATAGTTTTACATTTTATTCAAGCTGTCATAAAATGTGGTCTAGAATAGATGTTTTTCTAATTTCAGAAACACTGATCAATCTTGATCCCTCAGTATCCATCCAAGCTCGCTACCTATCAGATCATTCTAAAATTACATTATGTTTTGCCAAAGACTTTAGAAACATTCTATCACAGAAGGGCTATAATTGGTCCTTAAATCCAAACTTGTTAAATAAAAAAGAAAAAATCCAGGAAATTCAGGACATTCTCAAATCCTTATTAGTCAAGATAGTTAAACAGCAACATACACCTGATATTGAATGGGCAACAACTAAAGCACACATAAGAGGTATCTTCCTTCAAAAAGCCTCTTATTATAAAAAATTCAACTCAGAGAAGAACAAATTTTAGAGGCTAAAATTAAAACACTAGATCAGGAACTAAGGAAAAACCACAACATACAAACAGAAACAGAACTTTTCAAATGTCAGAAGGACATCTTTTTTGTCCAAAATAATAGATTGTCATTTCATGAAACTAAAATACTTGCAAGATATGCTAACCATATTCAAACTCCATCAAGGACTTTAGCAAGAATTATTAACCAATCTAAATCACCCTCTCAAATTCCGGAAATATACTATAAAAACAAAATATATACGAAATCTGAAGATATTATTAACACTTTTGAATTGATATACTCCCAAATTTATGGAGATCAAGGTGAATCACCTACAAATGAAAATAATAATGATTCCTACAAAAAATTAATTTCCCGAAAATAGATGAGAATTTACAGAAAGATTTAATAAAACCAATTTCCATTGAAGAAATAACAACAACAATTAAAAATTTGAAATCCCACAAAGCTCCGGGCCCAGATGGCCTTACAGCAGAGTTTTATAAAACCTTCTGTAGTACTACTGTCAAAATACTATCATATACACTAAATTATATAATTAATAAAATCAATGATTTACATTTTAATGCATCCAAAACAATTCTTATACCCAAAGAAAACTCAGATCTTCAAAACCCAGACAATTATAGACCAATATCACTCTTAAATATCAGTACTAAAATTCTGACTTCTATTTTAGCTAATAGACTGAAGAAAATAACGAAGTTAATCATTTCCAATGAACAAGCTGGTTTCTTAACTTCTAGGCAAGCCAGTGATAACACTTTAACACTTCATACATTAATCTCTTATGCTAATCAAAGGAATTTAAATATGTATGCACTTATCATTGATGCACAAAAGGCCTTTGATAGAGTTAACATAAAATTTATATTTAATATTTTACCCTACTTTAATATACCCCAAGAATTCATCCTAATATTACAAATATTATATAATAACCCCTATACAACTTTATATATAATAAATGTCTTCTAAAAGAATACAAATCAGAAATGGTACCCGACAAGGATGTCCTTTATCCCCCCTATTATTTAATCTATATCTAGAACCTTTATTTTTACATATTAAACAAACTGTATACCATAATGCCCCAATAATTTACGGTACCAAGATCTCTATGGCAGCTTTTGCAGATGACCTTAATATATATTGTACAACACCAGTTTCAGATACCAAAAAAAAATACTATCTGCTGTTGAAGACTTTGCATTAATATCAAACTATAAAATAAACCTTAAAAAAAACAATATATTTCCTTTAAAAACTCCGAAACCCTTTTCACTTCTACCATTGATAGGCCAAGTAAAATCTGAAGAAAAGATTAAATATTTAGGTATTACATTCTCCACAGATAACAAGGACTTCTATTTTAATAATGTTAAACTAATTTGGGAACACATTTTATCCGATCTAAGGAGATGGAATAACTTGAAATTACCACCACTAGCAAAGGTCTCAATTATTAAAATGAATGTCTTGCCCAGACTATTATATATCTTCAGATCTACTCAAGTGCTATTTCCCAAGAAGTTCTTTAAACAAATTCACACCGTATTTGCTAAATTTATATGGGAACCAAGGAAAACTAGAATATCATACGATAATCTGATGATCCCGAAAAATAGAGGTGGTCTAGATTTACCCAACTTTGAAAAATATTACTTAATTATCAATGCCAATAGAATTTTAAGAATTGCTAATTATGATACACGAAATAAAAATTGGTCCCCAAACTGGCTACGACTGAGTTACAAACATGCTGAGAATCTGAATATAAATCCCAAATCATTACCTTTCCTAAACAGAGATATTATTATATCATATGCTCTAATGGAGCACATTAAAATCTATATAACATTATTACAAAATCTCTTTAGATCATTAAATCTCTTCCAATACATGATGATCTTACAACCCTTTCATAGAAACCCTAACCTGAGAATTAATAATCAACTAATAGACCTAAAAAGCTTCCCACTTATAATTAATTTAACTCTACAAGATATATACCCATATTTGAATTATTCTGCTCATGATCTAAGACAGGAAATGAATCTTCCCAAATCATATTTAGTGATTTTGAGACAGATTAAAGAATTATCCACAAGCTAATTTAAAGACTTAACTATTAATAAAGAGGATTTAACGAAATGTACCTCAATATGGCAAGCCCTTTTACAAAGTAACAAATTTATAACATCCACATATAAATTGATAAAAGACTTCAAATATCAAGACCACCTTCTCTTATCAAATTATTGGAAAGAAAAATTACCATTGGTTGAAGAAAGTAAAATAATAAAAGCAATTAATTTAACAGCAAAATCAATCTCCCTCCAAAAGTTAACATTTACCCAACTCATGATATTCAATAACACATACTATACACATCTTAGCTTGCATAAATTTAACTTTAAAAATTCTCCTAAGTGCCCATATTGTAAAGATGAAACTGCTGACCTCTTACATATGTTCTGGAGCTGTAAATGTATATATAAACTTTGGAATTCCTTAAAACTACAACTACAAAAAATGGGATATCAAAATTCAACGCTTTCTTGGGAATTTATGATATTGCATATCCCTCCAAATAATCTATCTAGATCCCAAATGATCATACTTATGAATATTTTCCTGCTAATGAAACTCTACATAGCTACTAATTGGCTGAACCCATCTCAAACTTTATGGGACAATTTTAAGATCTTAGCGATAAAACATATATTAGCCCACAAATATGTAATCAATAATCATAGCAAACATCTAAATCTAAAGATTTGGGAACAAATTTTCAATATTATACTGGCTTAATGCACCGAAGCTAGAAAACTTCCTTGTTATATATAGTATAAAACCCAACCCTACTAGGAACCATATTATTACAAGATACTATCCCTGGAGATAAGAATCTTTATATGTACTTTTATGCTAAAATATGGAAGCATTCATGTAAATAGTGTATATATGTTGTAAGATTGTTGTTAGAAGCTTTGTTTGGAAATTACCTGTGTATTTCTCTGTCAAATGTTTGTATGACTAAGGTGAAAAATAATAAAGAATTATTATTGAAAAAAAAATGTGGAAGAAAAATGGCCAAAGCAAACAGGAGGGTGGCTTTAAGGCCAGTAACAATGACTCAAGGTATTATATTTTCCTGTATGAAGTGACACCTATGTCATTGTATGCAGCTCTGAAGGCCTTATTTAGAGAAGATTTTAGGATGCTGAGGAACATCAACAGAAGTGTAAAAATGATAGGGGAATGAAGTGAGTTAGAGTTCATGGGTGGACTTGTTAGCATTTACTTGTAAATAATGGAGAAAGGAAATGATTATGGGATGTAGTAGGATCACAAAATCCACTGCCGATCTGTATCAAACAAAGGCAACAATACCAGTGGTTAACAGGATACAGAACAGTTGGACAAACCCATCTGCATTATCATGTTGGTTACACAAGTGATGTAACATATGAAGTAAATGCCATGTTGCAACTGCTCCTCTCAGAAACTTTGGATGAATGAGGATAAGACTGCACCTCAAGCAAATGGCATGTAACTCCATACTTGTTAGTTGTAGTCCCTCATATCTGATGGGCACATGGCATGCTGTAAAAAACATTTTCTACGCTTGGCTGAGGCGTTGTTTGTTGTGTTATGTTCTGTTAAGCTTCTTTCACTGAATTTTCATTTTTTATATTGTCATATATTTAGTATGTATAGTGTGATTGCTGGTTGTGTGAGTCTGCTATGTAGTGAAAGGGTGAGTTCCCTGACCCTCACTGTCAAGTTATCACAGAGTACATAAGTTAGGGAGTACGGAGGATATGCAAAGTACAGCGGGACTTGCCTCCTAAAAATTACCTACTTATGTGTTGCTTGATGTGAAGAAATCAGCAAAAGGTTACTCTACTGTCTGCCGTATGATCAAACATTAAGGGCAGTGCAAAAATGGGGATTAGCATATAATATTATTGAAACCCCTAGAAGGTGACAAAGTTGTTGTAAAGCGCATAAGCACCAGGCACATTTACGTTGAGTTCTGGACTGTGAAATGGTAACTTACCCGTTATGTCAGTTTACCTATGTTAATAGGTCTAGGCAAACTTTCTGTTAATGGTAGTGTGGAAAGTATGTACTGAAAGTAAATATGATTTTGAAAATAAAATTTAATTAAGAGTGTAAAACAAAGCTGAGGAATAACCAGATTATTGGTGGAATGTTACTGTGACATAAGGTGCAGATAAAGATTATTCAAAAAAATGTTTGCTTTATAAAGATTTTATATTTAGAAGCATACATTCCTCCTTTTATTCTTCATTATAGTTTGCAAGAAGTCTGCTATAAGTCTAAGAATTGCATTTATTCATTTATTTTTTATTTTATTTTATCTGTGTGTTACTTGTTTATCTTACTAGGCACAGGTGTCCCTTTCCAGGTGAGACTGATTTGTTTAGGTTGTTTGTTCAGAGTCAAACAATAGGCAAATGGAGGTGGAAAAAATTGAGTCCCATATAATTGACTATAGCAAGCAGCTTGATAACAGCTCAGAGCCTTAATCATCTAAGTGCTAGACAGAATCTTACATGTAACCTCAAACAAGGAAACAAATAGGGGGGAAATATACACTAACTCTAAAACTGTGGTATCTTAAGAGTATTATCCCCTTTCCTGAGGTACAGCAACATAGGACTTAGTATATTTAAGTAGAGAGGCTGTGGGGAGCATAGCTTCTCATGACAGGCGGTGCATTTGTCCTCATCCAAAAATGCTTTTGCAGGTTAACTGTGAGTTTCAGAATTCACTGTTCTTTAAAAATTGCAGTTTTCAAGTGCCAGAACATATAGTGTCAAGTCTCTCACTTTTAATAGGGAGCTCCAGCAAGTTATGTAAAGGTACAAAATCTCCCCCAGTTATCCTGCACCATTTTGTCTGGGACAAGTGTTATTGAAAGCTGCAGAACAGACTTACAGTACAGTGCAGCTAGAAAAACAGGCAGATAGTACAGGCAGCTATAAGTCTATTGAGCTACTGATACATTTTTTCCAGCTGCACTGTCCTCTTAGGCCAGTGAACAGAGCAGCAGCACAGTACAGATAGAAAAATGGACCAATAGCACAGGGATATAGAATACCTCTGTGCTATTGGTCCATTTTTTAGCTGCTCTGCGCTATTGGTCTGGTCAATAGATCAATGGCACAGTGTAACCAGAAGCCTTATGTGACCTGTTGACTCTGTTTTGACATTGATGAGCTCCCCTCACATTGGCACTACAATTAAGCCAAAGAAAAAGCACAAATCAGAGCTCTCAAACAACAAATCAGGAGAGTGGAACAAGCAATTAAACAAATGTTAAAATTAGAAAACTCTGCCAAATGCAGAGCAGTTGACAGGGATGGTACCATATTCCAGCATTTTTGCTGCATAGCAAACAGCTGACATTGAAGTGAGTGCAGCTGGAAGAAAGGGGAAAATGGAAAACTGCATTCCAATGCAACTACAAGAGAAAATGGTTCTGAATGTGCTCGTGACCATCTTAAGTGTGCACACTCTTCCTAGACTGTGTCTGCATCTCTGTGCATATTTACAGTTGAGTGCACTACCTACAGTCACCTTCATCTATCAGGGGGATCACAGCCTGCAGTATGCAAAGCCAATAATTCTAATACAGGGATAAAGGTGTTGAAAATGCTGTCACTCAGTACTCTGCCATATCTGCAGACATATTTGCAGCTTTTCTTACCTGATTACTTCCCATGTGATTGCTGTCGATATGCAGCATGCAGCAGTACTGTATAAACTTTTCAGTGATTGTAGTCACACTGCTGCTATCACTCAGATGTTGGACCATCCAATGGTCAACTCAGTGATGGGGCTTATTTTCAGTACTGTGTTTCTAGAGCTCAATCATATTTTTGTCAGTGTCAAGCACATAGAAAAGTTTCTGCAACTGATTTGGTTAAGTCATCAGTTAAGGCCCATCTGTAAAAATTATTGTTGTCTTGGATTTATTTTTTCACACAGAACTCTGGAGTGTTGCTATAACAGTTATCTATGCAAATGGTAGTAGTTTGGATTTGTCATCCTATATTTAAAGGTCCCCTTTAATTTATCTTTCATGGTCATCATCCCCCCTGATAAGTTCTATATGGTTATTCTAACTGTCCACCCATCTTTATATACAGTCATGATCCTTTCCATTCTTCCTTGGTGGTATGAAATCATTCCTTATGTGGTTACTTATGATGTCATTCTTTCATCTCTAATAGGCAGAGTGTTAAATAAAAACAAATGATAACAACACAGGAGGCTCAGATGCAAAAGTTTACTAGTGTACACCAGGAGGCAAAAAACCATACAAGTACAGAGTTTTGTCTGACATGATGCAGGAAATACACAATTTTATATAGTCTTACATTCAGGCTGTGCCCACCTTACTGACGTGGTTAGTCACAGGGCACCTACATCACTATGGTTTACAATATTCTATTTATAAGAAAAAGCTGATGTTATACATTTTAAAAGTTTTCCCATGGGAATAATACAGCCTTGCAAAGCACCTGGTTCGTTATAATGTCTTTCTGTAAATGTTACTCTTTCAAGGTCTCAGGCTAGCTTGAATACAATAGTCGGTTTACTCTTGCAATATACTTTTTTGGTCTTCTTGCAACTTTTACTTTTAGCAGCTGTGTCTTATCTCTGATACATTTACAAGGTCAATTATCTCAGAGGAAGGAATAAGAATATTCAATGCTTTATACATTTAATTTTCTTGACCCAGCAGATAATCATTAGTGAAAAACATAAGCTTGCTGAGCTGGCTACTGCCAGGGTCAGAGTTCAAATACACTGCAGCTCCAAAGCTTCAAGCAATTATATGTAAAATCATTCTTATTGCCATATTGTAAATAGAATAAAATGCATTATATACTATTTGCTTTTAAACTAGCACTTTATACATGTTCAAATACATATTTTTCTAACATTTTCCTCCCTTTTAATACTTTTTATTTTATTCAGAAACATAAACAATGTTATATTGTCTCCTAGCCTTCTCCTCTAAGGACTTTTAACTAGGCAAGTCATTTAGTTTATATTTTGGAACAAGTTTCATCTGGAATCAATAGTTTTAATTCAATGTCTTGGTACAAAGTTTCAGTTACAGATATATCAACAAAATTTTTGACTAATCTTTTTATACAGGGGATCCCACAACAGACACATGCTCCTAATAGGAGCAGACCAACACAAATAGCAATCCAAATATTTATTAGGATAGAACCCCACTCACCAAACAGACTCTGGAAAAAGTTCGTCAGTGGGTTTGGGCCTGGTTCAGTCATGGCCGATACCTGCTGTATTACCTCTAGGTGATTATTAATCAAGAGCCATTCGATTTTGTAGCACAACAGTTCTCATTGCATTTAGTTCGTCAGTCACTAGTTTGAGAGCAGAAAAAGTTGCGTTACTCATTACTTTGAGAAGCTTTGACAGTTTTCTTAACTCTCAGATCGATTTGACTGCTCCATATGCTGGAAATATCCCAGCCCAGGATATAACACTGTCACTCAAGTCCATATGAGTCAATTTTTCTTTATCTTTCACGGAATGATGGTTCTTCCAACCAGCTTCGATTTTTCCCATTGGATTTACAGGTTTTTCAATAGAATCTTTAGGTTTTCGGACTACATCTCTTACATTTCGTATCTTACCTAGAGGTAATTCTGCAGTATGCCTTATAGCTGGAACCAGATAACCCAAAAAACAACTGCCGGACCAATTCTCAGGTAGCCATTTGTATGCTTTTTTTTTACAAACAAAATAACAGTTTTTTACTTTGGTACTGATGCGGGTTAATTCTGAATGAAACATTTTTTTGTCTATAACAGACAATTGTTTATGCAAGACAGGATTTTTTTGCACTTTACTTAATGTTGTTTTTATTAGGCTCAAATATGAATCATAATTTGCGTTACAAATAGTGCCTTTATCTTTGGCTTTAATATAGCATTTATAAGATATAGTTATGTTACAGTTACTCCAACCCACTTGGAGTGTGTTATTTTTATAGAAACATACAATTCCCCTCTGTGTAATAGGCAAATACAATGCAATTTTGTCCTGTGATCTTACAGAACCTGTATTAAAAAGCAAATTTTCCCAAGTCTCATTTATCTTCAAGGGGACAGCGGACATCAACAGTCCTCCATATGCTGTTGGTATGGCAGTACAAACCCAGCAATTTGAAATGTTCATAGTCTCTACATATACACGCTTTATAGCTAGGTATGTGTTAAAGTTTGGATGCCAGTCTATAGACAGTTCATCACGTTTTTTCACTTTTACTTGTGTGGTTATATGTAGGAAGAACCACAACAAAAGGAAAGTCATCACAATTATAGTCAATAAATGCATAGTTAGCAAGATGATTAAACAATATCTTTGGGGTTGATCTGTATTTTTAGTCATTTCGCTCTTGGACATCCTGCCTTTGTTGTGTGTCAGTCACAAAATGTTTATCAAGTTGAAAATTCTTTACCGGTTTACAGTGCGTCAGGTGGACCCAGGACGACCTCTCAGCAACTTTGACTGCAGTAGGCGTCGCCAACAGTACCTGGTACGGTCCTTTCCACTTTGGACTCGCCCAATTTTTTCTCTTCGTGACCTTCAACCAAACCCAGGACCCTGGGGTCAGCACTGCTTCCAATGGTCTGGTCTGTCTTTTATTTGAAAAAGAGTTTAACTGCAAAACAGTTTTATTTGTTATTTTTTCCCTTCACATTTGTTTAGTTTTATGAAATCCATACAGATAGTATGGAACAGATATGGTGGTATAGGAAAACTCCCTTGCTTGGGTTTGAATGCTCCTTGTGCATGATGTTTGTTACAGATATGACATGCTGCACAAAATTTTTGTGTGAAGTTTATAAATCCATATGTTTGGAATATTTGATTTACTAACTGTACCATCCCCCCTGTTGAGACATGGCACTGCCCATGGCTCAACAAAGCTGCATATTTAAATAAATTAGACGGCAATATTGGGTTTTTTTCTTTGGAGATATACAGTCCATTTTCGAGGATTGCACCTCGTTTTTCCCATTTTTGTTTCTCAGCTTTTGTAGTTAATGTCTGCATTGTTTTTAACATTTTTAAATCTAAAATCTCAGAGGGTTGTAATTCCTCGGTTAAAAGTAAAGTTTTTGAGTCTGAGGCTGCTTGCTTTGCAGCTGCATCAGCTTTTGCATTTCCTTTTGAAATTGCATCCTGTTGTTTTGTATGAGCTAAACATTTACAAATAGCTACCTTAGTAGGTAACTGAATGGAATTTAACAAGTTTAAAATAAGTTGCGCATGATTAATCGGTTTGCCAGTAGATGTTATCATTCCCCTATTTTTTCATTGTTGTGCAAAAACATGCACTGTAGAGAAAGCATACTGACTGTCAGTATATATGTTCACACATTTATCTTTTGCTAGAGTACAAGCCCGTGTTAAGGCTATCAGTTCTGCTGCTTGAGCAGACAGGTTATGCTGTAAGGGTTGGGCTTTTAAAATCTCTGTATCTGTGACTACTGCATACCCTACTAGATTTTTTCCTGTAGGACCCTTTCTGCATGAACCGTCCACATAAAATGTCACCTCGGCATCATCCAAGGACATATCAGTAAGGTCTTGTCTGGGCAAAGTTATTTGCTCAATTTCCTGCAGGCAACTGTGTGGTGTGCCATCCACAGGAGTTGGAAGTAACGTTGATGGATTTAATGTTGTACAATGTTTAATTACCATATGAGGTTGGCTCAGCAGTATGGTCATACATGAAAGATGTCTAGCAGGAGATAGATATGCTATTTTCTCTTGCAGTAAAATTATCGCGACTGCATGAGGCACTCTCAACGTGAGAGGGTGGAACAACACTACTGAGGCCGAAGCCTGTACTGCCATTGCAGCTGCGACTACTGCTTGCACACAGTGAGGCAATGATCGTGCCACTGGATCTAACTGTGATGAATAGTAAGCTATGGGGCGTTGCTTATCCCCATGCTGTTGCTTCAAAACTGACGTCATGTATCCCTGCTTACAATCTACGGTCTGAAAAAATCTTTTGTGGTAATTTGGAAGTCCTAAAACTAGTGATGAAGCTATCAATTGTTTTAGTCTGCAGAAAGCTGCTTCTGCTTCAGGTGTCCATTGTAATACATTTTGTGCTGCCATTGGTGTTTTATATATTAAATCAGCCAGTGGAGCAGATTCTAAAGCATAGTTTGATATCCAGCTTCGACAAAAATTAGTCATTCCCAAGAAGGACATTATTTCCTTCTTGGTTGCTGGTTTGGGTGCCTGTAAAATCGCTGTTTTTCTGTCTTCGTCTAATATTTTACCTTTATTGGATATTACATATCCTAGGTATCTAACCTGTTTTTTCCAAAGTTGTAACTTACTTTTGTTTACTTTGTGTCCTTGTGCTGCTAAAAATTTCAACAATGCTATCGTATCTTCCCTGCATTGCTGTTGGGTAGGGGCTGCTAGGAAGATGTCATCTACATAAAGTAGAATCTGACTACCTCCTGGTGGAGTAAACCCTGCCAGGTTGCTAGCCATTTCTTGTGCAAATATCGTTGGACTTTCACAATATCCCTGCGGTAGCCGAGTATAGGTATATCTTTTACCCTGGAATGTAAATGCAAACCAATACTGGCTATCAGGATGTATAGGTATTGAAAAGAAAGCATTGCTTATATTTACCACAGTAAAATATTTTTGTTGTGGTTTTAAATCATTTAACAAGGTGTGTGGGTCTGGCACCGTAGGTGCTCTGGGTATTATTGCATTGTTTACAGCTTGTAAATCCTGTACCATCCGCCATTCCCCGTTTGCTTTTTTAACAGGAAATAGAGGGGTGTTACATGGTGAATCAAGAGATTTTACCAGTACTCCTTTCTTGAGTAATGCTGCTATTATAGGCTTTATTCCTTGCTCTGCATTTTTCCTCAAGGGGTATTGTCTTTTTTGTGGTCTAAATGCTGATTTTGGTGTAATAGTTACTGGTCCTGCTGTTTGAATAAGTCCTACATCTGATTTACCTGTTGACCAAAGAATATCTGGTATATCACACAAGGCTTTTTTTTTTTTCTTCTTCTAATAAGAATGCTAATCAGCTGTCTTCACTAGTTTGTAAGTGTACAGCTGGATGTGTCTGTGTTAGCCAATTCAATTTCTGTTTTTGTATTCCCTGCTCTGATAATTTTAAATTAGTTTGTTTTTCCCATCTTGTTACTTTTTTTTCTAAGTCTGCCCATCTCACATCCTTATTCTTTGTCAAGCTGACATGTGGTAGTCTATTAGATTTGTACAGTGTCATGAATTCCTGAGGTAGTGAACAGCTTACCACACTGCTTTCCTCAGTATCCCAATACAAGGTTCGTAATACTAATCTGTTAGCAGGATTTTTGAACAACTCTTGCTCATATTTTTTATCAGGTCCTGGCATGCTACAGTAGTATAGAGTACAATGTAACAAATGCTGTTGGTCAGTGTCAAGGGAGGGGGCCTTACTGATGGCTACATTCATCAGTTCTCCGGTTACTGCCCCTGGACCAGTAGTAACTAGGTCCTGGCTGTACCAGTAAAAGGTTTCACCCTCCGGTCGCACCACAAAAGTATCCATTTGTCTTTGTGCTTCCATACCCTGCATAGTGGGAACTACCGCTATGCCAAATATCTGCATAAGATCTCTTCCCAGTAAGTTTACTGGACATTTTGCAGAAACTACAATTTTACTTTTCTGAGTCATGCCTGAAACAGGGTCAGTTATTGCTATATCATGGGAGAGTGGCTCCCTATATAGCTGTCCATTTGCTGCTTTCACTAATATATATTCAGGTGATTCAGAATATTCTGGTAACTTTGAAGGGTGTATTAAAGTTCGTGACGCTCCTGAGTCACACAAGAATTTCACTTTCCTTCCTTTCACCAGAAGTGTAACTTCCGGTTTTGTGTCTGCCAAATAGAGCTCCAAGCTCAGTAATGCCAAATCTAAAATTTCACTTTCTTTATCCTCTACATCTGCTTGCACTTCCTCTGTTCCTTCCACTACATTTACGTTTGCCCTTTGTTTGTTTTCCTTTCCTAATGATTTCTGATTTTTATCACTATCATATAGTCAGTCCTCATCACCTTTATTTTCTGTAGTCACCTTTTTATTTAGCCTGCAATCCCTTGCTAAATGTCCTTTCTTGCTGCACTTAAAGCACTCACCTTTTCTTTTTTTCTCTCTTCAAAATCTTCTGACCTTTTGTCAGATTGTCTATTTCCCTGGGTATTTTTTTTACCCTTTTTACCTGACTGTACTACAAAGACCTCTGCTCCGTCTTCAGCTGTGAAGACCTGTGTCTTCTTTTTCTTTTTACTATTAAAGTGTCTTTCAGCATGTCTGGCATATTCAAGTAAGGCTTGTAGCCTACTTGTTCGATGATCTATCATATGCTTTGTAATAAAGCTACTGATAGGTGCAATGCAACCTTTCAAAAACGCATTTTTCAGTTGCTGTTCATATGAGGTATCATGTGTCTGATTTTCAGGAATAGCCATACCACTATGGTTATTGAAACATTCCAATAATCTACCATAGTACCCATCTACAGTTTCATTCTCTTGCTGTATGCATTGATTAATGCAAGTCCAATCTGCTCTAGGTTTCCATTTTTCAGAAATTCGGTCTGTAAGACCTTTGACTCTGTTGTCTAATTCTGCGTCACTATGTGGGAGTGGTTTAAGCTCTGCATTACGAGGATTCCAGGTGCCACAAATCATGTGCCAGTCTGGACCCACAATCTGTCTAACTACCTTTTCTACTGCTTCCCCATTCAAGTGGTAACTTAGTCTCATACCTTGTAAATCTTGTAAAAACTTTGTGTAATTAACTTTTGGATGAGGGATTCCCTCTGTAGCTTTCCGAATATCTTCCGGTGTCCATGGTCTATATACTAGAAGAGTTGGGTCCTGCCCTTCTTGTCCTGCCTGAGGATTTGGTACCTCGATCAATGGACAGATTTCTTCCTCACTCTCTTCTAGTGTGTTTTTCCCTATTTGATATAAGTCTGTGTCCCCAAGTGTTTTACATGTCCGGGACCTAGTTTTAATAGGATCTCTAACAAATGGTTTTAGTACTCTTGTAACTTCAGGATAACATGGAGGTGGACCAGCTTGTCCTCCTGCTTTATATCCTGAAAAAGGCATTGGAGGGGGCGGAGGGGGAGGGGCCGTCGCTATTACTGTATTATTATCCTCTTTGTCTAAAAATAATGTTTTTGCATTTTTAGTTTTTTGTTCCCTTCGGTTTACTTCCTCAATCCACCTGTGTGCTTGAGGAATGCCTAATTGCTGTTGTTTTTTTGCCTGACCTTCTGCATCAGATTTAAGCTGTTTTAAAAGTTTAACTAATGAAATCTTGTTTAATTTACCATCAAATCCGTATTTATTAACTCATTTTGTATAATACCTTACATTATCAGTCCGTTGTAATTGCATATATTTTGCATCATCAGTTAGGGGCGGATCTCGCAATTTTTAGTGCACTGATTTCCCATTCTAAAAAAAATGTTATGTAACCCTTTTTACCACGTGGTATTTCAGTTCCTTACACAGTTTATCTAGAATAACTGTCTACCTTATTCTGTTTCCCTGATCTCTGACAAAATATACAGTAATTTCCTTTTGTCCCTGATCTGTATAACAAATCTCTGACAATGACATTTACTGTAACCTAGTCCCTGATCTAAAACAGAAAAAAGGCAAATATTTTCCTACCTGAGCCTCCCGGGTCGACCAGTTCGAGACCGCTCTTCGGCCGCAGATCAGAAAGTGGCCAGCCTCTCAAGACGACAATTCAGTTGGAGGTCTTTGTGTTTCAAGAAGAACCCTTTTGGTAACTTCTCCTGCGCAGTATTCAACCACCGATACACTCTGATCTGCAGCTTACCAAGGGAATTCCGGTCCGAAGGACCAAACTGTTAAATAAAAACAAATGATAACAACACAGGAGGCTCAGATGCAAAAGTTTACTAGTGTACACCAGGAGGCAAAAAACCATACAAGTACAGAGTTTTGTCTGACATGATGCAGGAAATACACAATTTTATATAGTCTTACATTCAGGCTGTGCCCACCTTACTGACGTGGTTAGTCACAGGGCACCTACATCACTATGGTTTACAATATTCTATTTATAAGAAAAAGCTGATGTTATACATTTTAAAAGTTTTCCCATGGGAATAATACAGCCTTGCAAAGCACCTGGTTTGTTATAATGTCTTTCTGTAAATGTTACTCTTTCAAGGTCTCAGGCTAGCTTGAATACAATAGTCGGTTTACTCTTGCAATATACTTTTTTGGTCTTCTTGCAACTTTTACTTTTAGCAGCTGTGTCTTATCTCTGATACATTTACAAGGTCAATTATCTCAGAGGAAGGAATAAGAATATTCAATGCTTTATACATTTAATTTTCTTGACCCAGCAGATAATCATTAGTGAAAAACATAAGCTTGCTGAGCTGGCTACTGCCAGGGTCAGAGTTCAAATACACTGCAGCTCCAAAGCTTCAAGCAATTATATGTAAAACCATTCTTATTGCCATATTGTAAATAGAATAAAATGCATTATATACTATTTGCTTTTAAACTAGCACTTTATACATGTTCAAATACATATTTTTCTAACACAGAGTGATCATCCTTTCAGTTAAGGTAAGTGAGGTGGTCATCCTTCCAGTTAGGGTAGGTCAGACGATCATCCTTTCAGCTATGAAGGGTCATCTATATGGAAACATTGGTTCAGCCATCTGTACCATTATGGATAGTTTTTCCAAGCTGATTTCATTGTATTGATAGTTAGCTGCAGATTTCACTATTATAGTACCCAAACCTATAAGTGCCCTTTCTGAAATTTCCACAGTCTGCCCCTGCTCAAAAAGCAACTAGTTTATGCACTGAGCACCTTCACTGCATCAGTTATCTGTAGATTACACTACTTAAAGCAGCCAAACCTCTTCTGGTTGCAAACACCCCCCCCCCCTCCCCATTCAATTCTCTTGTAAAACACATATTAATGACTGGGAACCATGGAATGCACTTTTCTGCCATCTCTGCAGCCAGCTTGCTGAACATGGGTATCTTTATGGCAATGTTGTAATTGCCTCATGTTTATTGAAAACCCCTTAATTCTGGAGCAAACAATTATAATGTGTGACAGCTGTAGTTACACAATGTTAGTCGTGGCAAGAACCTACATACAGACACAAAAACATCAAATAGGTTATCAATGACAGATGCACATCACTCACCAGTCACCACACTAACTAAGGATCAGACACAGAGACCCACATATTCAGAGGTACTCACATGTAACTTACCCAAACCTCAAAGGCCTTCCACACGCTGTTCTCAGCAACTTTGCATGCACACAAACAAGACAACTCCCACCACAACACATAAAGCTACTCCACATAGTGTCCCAACTACTGAACCCATAAAGCTTAACACCGCACAACTCAATATTTTGATCATAGGAGACTCCATTGTGAGACACACTGATGTTCCTCTCACTAAGCTGAATAAGAAGAAAGTCACAGTTAGATGCCTGTCAGGAGGCAGGATTTGTCAGATTATGCAAACACTCAGGTCACTAAAGTATGAGTCTTGGATTGAGCAGCATTCTACCTTCTCCAAGAATGATGCCACAATACCAACAGAAAATGATTGACTTCAATAATTGGCTTAGCTACTGGTGTCACTCCAACAGGGTCCAATATTAGTCAGCCTGGACGAACATGACTGACAGGCTTTTCCAGGGATAGTCTGCACCTGTCAAAATTAGGTTTTCGGATATTGGCCAAGTCATTATCTTCCCCTATAGTGCCTTATTAGGCATTGCCAAACAGATAAGCCTTCCAACATAGCAAAAATCTACTCATGATACTCTAAAGGTATTATTGCTCAATGCTAGGAGTCTCAACAAAAAACTACATTCCCTGGAAGCACTCCTCACCCTGGAGAATGTTGACATCTGTGTAGTAACTGAAACATGGTTCAAAGTCAGGAAAAGCACCCAAGCAGTGCCCACCCATAATGCCTTCCATACATTCAAAACACCCACTGCACATGAAAAGACAAAAGGTGGAATTGTATCAGTCCACACAAAAGATAAGCACGCATCAAGACTGGTCAAACAATATGGCATGCTTGAGCTACACCATGTCCAACTAATCATAGGTAAAATCCCTCATCATATCCTTGCTAGTTATAGGACGCCACCATTACCCAGGAAAACCATATCTCATACTTGAATGTACTCAAATCTCTTACCATTCAGCTCAGCACCACATCTGTGGGTGATTTCAACTTCCCCCTATTAACTGGGAAGCTTAGATGACCACTAACATGTAGGCTCAAAGATTTCTAGACTTTGTCAATTTAAATGCTCTGGAGCAGCTAGTCTACACTCCCACTAGGGGTACAAATATCCTAGACCTAGTACTTACAAAGATGCGGGAGCGTTTCACCCCCAACGTATAATGTCCTTACTGGTTAGATAGGATCACAAAGATGTCTCCTTTAAAATAACTATAAAGCTAGAACTCCCATCTAGCCCCAGAATCTTTAAGAACTTTTCTAAAGTTAACTACCTCCTATTAAGCAATGGTATACCTAATTTCCAAGCTCCCCCAAACTGATAAAATATGGAGGCATATACAGATGTGTACACAAAAGCACTTAACAGCCATAGAAATAGCAGCATAGAAATGTCAGTACCTGACCAAAATAAACCTAGGTCAAACTGCAAAAACAAGCCACCCTGGTGGACCCCTGGTATAAATAGGTTGTACAACAAAAGAAAGAAAATCTGTCCCAAAGTAGGACAGGACATGGACAACAGGGCAAAAACTCTTTCATTATTTTAAACAAGCAAATTAGGGACTAGTCAAGTGTTCAAAAGCCAATGTCATGGCAAAGATATCCTCCTAAGCAAAGGATAACTATAAGGCATCTTTCAGTTATGTCTGCAATCTTGAGGGCAACACTCAACAATATTTGGAGTTACTGGTAAATGGCACCACCTATACCCAGAAAAAGACATTGCAAATATGCTGACTAATAAATTCAGCTCAAATTTCAACTCCCCCCCCCCCCCAATCACCTCTGGTTGCCCCTTCTAGGAAATACCCTACACCATTCCTCTACCAGTTATCACAAAAGAACAGGTAATTACTACACTCTCTAAAGCTAAAAACACAGCCTCAGTGGGTACCAACAATATCCCAGGATGTCTCTTAAATATCTTGAAACATGACCTATCAGGACCACTAGGATCACTATTTAACCACAGTCTTCCAGACAGGCTTTGGCCCTGAGAAGTGGAGAACAGCAACAGTCCAGCCTCTGTAAAAAGAGGAAGCATGAACAGACCCAGGAAATTACAGACCCATAAGTCTGACTAGTCTCATATACAAGGCCATTGAAAGAATAATTATGGACTTGATAAACAGTAACATAGGAAATCTCCAAACAATGGACCCAAAGCAGTTCAGCTTCATCAAGGGTAGGTAATATCTGCACAATCTGGTGGACTTCTTTGAGGAAGTCACCAAGGCCATGGATGATGGAAAAACAGTGCATACTGCTTGTCTTGACCTGGCTAAGGCATTTGACACAATTCCTCACTCATGTATTGTTGATAAACTTCACAAACTTTGGCATAAATCCCTATTTTACCAGATGGATAGCCATTTGGCTCACAGACAGGACAAATACTGCTAGAGTGGAGAAATCCAGATCCAGGAAGAAGCCAGTTACTAGAAATGTATCACAGGGCTTAGTGCTGGGAACTTTTCCTGTTCAGAAGCCATGGTTAATGTAGATGGCCTTTAGCTAACCAAGTTTGCTGATGAATACAAGTTGAGCCAATCACTAAATCCACCAATGATAAAGATGTCCTTCAGAAAGGTCTGACAAAGGCAAATAACTTTGACCAACATCTGTCCATGGTGGTGAGGAAGTCCTTCTATTTGGCACAGCTTATAAGTAAGGGCATGACATCCAGATCCAAGAAGGTTATAGTCCCACTATGCTCGTCCCTCATCAGACCAGTAATTGAGCACAATGCACCCTTTCTGCATGTACCTGACCAGGCACTTGGAACAACTGGAGTGGCCTCAGAGGTTTCTTATAAAAATATATAAGGTATAAACAATATGTCATATGCAGATTACCTAAAAGCTCTATCCCTTTAATCTGTCTCCTACAGACTATTATGGGGTGATCTATGCCTAACCTATAAGGCATTCTTAAATCTGGTCTTGATGGAACTGTTACACATTTGCAAAACAAACAGCACTAGGATTACCTGATCCAAGGATCTAAACCTTTCCTGAGAAGTGAACAAAACATGCTGGAGGGACAGCTATGTGTCTCAGAGATTACTCTTTCTATGAAGCAGGCTACCTATTCATGTGAAGCAGAGCCCTTCCCTGACCCTCTTCAAATGCAGTTTGGATCAATGGATGGGGAATCATAAATTCACGCCTGGGGTATTGGCTATGTACTTTATGGACAGGGGCAGTCTGTAAAATACCCAAAGGCATAGGCACAAACTTAATTCATCTCCTAGCCCTTAGGTCTTGAAAATCTGGGTAAATATGAGTAATAACAGCTAGGCTTGTATGGGCACTTAAGCTGTTAGCCTAATAATTTTCTATGAACCTATGATTTTTTGATTTGTGCGAATCAAAAGTATACTTGAGTCTCCAGGAATTGAGATATATATTCCAAACTATTAATTTAATACACAAGCTAAAATGCTTTCACTTACTGCTTCATCAGGTGTAAAAGCAATTATTTGAAAGAAAATTGCGTTCATTCATTTATGACCTCAAAAATCACATGGCATCTTACAAAAAACATTAATTGGTCGATTAATTTAGATTAATTAAAACATTTAAAAAAAGACTACATTTTTCAAAACAGGTTTCATGGAAATATATTCATTCAAACCAGGACAAATATCAACACAATTTACATGGTTTCACTAAACTCATCTCAACTCATACTAGATGCTATAAAAATAGCAACAATAGCCCACCATTGACTGGATACTCACTAATTCTTCAAGTAAAATTCTTACTTCCACCTCCCTCCTGGACTCCTTAAGTAATCACCTCTGTTCTTTTACAATTAAGCAGCTAAACTACCCACTGAAACACCACTGCTATAATCCAGTACATAAACTCACATCTTTCTATAAAGAAACTTTCATGGCCAGCTTAAAATACATTAACTTGAACCACATTCATACTCTCTCTCTCTCTCTTTAGATGAGACTGTCACATATTTTAATGATACAATTCTCTTCATCCTAAATGAACATGCCCCACTACGAAGTAAAAGAGTTAAAGCAAACCCTGCATTGTGGTTAACTAGAAAAAAACAAAATAATAAAAAAAGAGATTGAATTGATATTCAATGTTTTTGTATCTGTCTTACACATCACAAGTAAATATGCTGCCATTATTTAGTATGATGATGATTCCACACTCATCTGCACTGCCAGAAACCTACAACTTCAAACTCAAACACAGGAATCCTTTAACTCCAGTGAAACAAGGTTCCATAACTCTCAAATACTATTAAACAATAAGAAGATCAAACACATTCCATTCACACCTAAACGATACTCTAACAACAAATCTCACATCACCATTACTTCTTATGACCAAACCAATATGAAACTTGTAAGTCATACCAAGCTCCTAAGTGTTATCATAGATGATGCTATGAAACTTCACAATCACATAAAGCAAGCTATCAGCAAAACACACCAAAGACTTGGCACCCTCTATCGAGCTAAACCATATTTGACTGACCAGTCTAGGCAAACATTGCCTGTACTCTTTTGTTACTCATCCTCCTATATGTTGCTTCGATATTTATCAGCCTGCAAGCTGCCCAAATAACCATGCTAGAAAAATGCTTCAACAAAATAGGTAACTATGCAGCTGATATGCATTATAGAGCCCATCACCACATGCTACATTGATACAAAAACAGATAAATTGGTTAGAAATGCCTCACACAATTAGAAACTATTCACAATCTAATTTTTCAAGCTGAGAAATGCCAAACACTAAAAAATATCATCCAGCCTTTCTTTCCATCTAGAACTCTTCACTCTGTTGACAGACCCTTACTGCACCCACTCAAATCAAACAATACTGCATCTGATGCATTGTATTTCTCTCATGTCTCTAAAGTTTGGAATTCCATCCCCCTCTCACTCAGACAACTAATGGCCTGAAATTGTTCAAACTATTGTTGAAACAACTCCTAAAGGAAGTGACATAATATAGCAATAACCCACACCTGGATGTGGGTAATGCTGTATTTACCCATGGTTGGTGTGGTTTGGTCATGAGGGCGAAGCCCGAGTGGCCAAACAAAGACAACCGTGGGTAAATCCAGCATTAGCCACACCCAGAAGTGGGTTATTGCTGTTATACAATGACATTATTTAAGGAAAAAAAATACTTACTTTTCTTAAATAATGGCATTGTATAATGCCTCCGTGCTGCCCTTCTGCAGCTGTCTGGTATTCTGCGGCAGTTCTGATGTACTGCGCATGCGTATGCTTACACAGTACATCAGAGCTGTGGGTGGAATCAACAGAGAAAGCAAGATCACCGTTGCTTTTTACAAAGTGTCTCGCTATGTTAAAGGAGTTTAACATAGCGAGACAGCTTTAAAAAAAGCAATGGAGAAAGCAAGATCTCTGTTACTTTTTTTAAAGCTGTCTCGCTATGTTAAACTCCTTTAACATAACGAGAAAGTGTGTAAAAGGCAATGGAGATCTTGGGTTCTCCGTTGCTGTAAAAAAAGACTTATACTAATGGAAAAAGTCTGGGTGACCGGACTTTTTTCCATTAGTATAAGTCTGATTTACAACGTGCACACTGACCAATCAGCGTGCACATTTTGGAATGTTAATGGGGGGTCGTTGTATAATAAACAATAATTCAATTACTGTTTTTCAAAAGTAGCTGCCCTTAGGTTGTGTAGTATGCAGATATGAAATTTCAAAGCTAGGTACTTTTCAGAAGAGGCCTGGCACAAAATGTCTGTGTATTTTGTACCTATTAAGAAATCTGCCAGTCTTGCAAGTTGAAGTTTTGTGACAAACTGAGTTTAAGATGCAAAGTTTTTTGGAAAGTTACATCTGTTACATGATGTTAGGCTGCAAAATAAGAATGCAAATTCTTTTCTTGAAGTCCATTTGCTAAATAAAAGAGACAATTTACTCTTAAGACAGTAATATTTCTCAACACTACATTATTTTACTCCTTTCATAGATAGCAATTGTGAAACACCAATGTTCGTATGTGAAAAACAGTCAGTTATGACGTGTTAGCATGCATTTCGGAATAGTAAAGCTGTGTAAACTATAACAGTGCCTGAATACACCAGAGTAAGTAACTTACTGAGAGCTCATCTTTTAGAATGCAGTCCTTGATGTAAGTCTGTTTACAGATAAGCTTTACACTGAAGTAAATCACTTAAAACTAAGAAACAGTCTTGAACTGGGACAGGCTTACATCAGTGGAAATCACTTAGACTGACAGCAAGTGACTTGAAATCTGTCTCATTGATTAAATTAGACATTTTCATTTAGCTTTACCTTCCCAGTCTTTTTTCCCTTTGTCTAGCTCCCTGCTTCTCTGTTGCAAGTGTTTTACCTGTTGGAGGCCCTCTCTAAAAGCCTTTCTACTACATTCCCACATTTCCCTTTACTTTAGTTGCACACTTATAGTCTGAATTTCAATTTTGGCTAATCCCATCTTTTTCTAATTGTCCAGCTTTGTAATTAGATTGCCTGATAGTGTTTTACCCATGCTTTGATTTTTTTCTTTACTAAATGCACTGGGAAGCACCACTGTTGTTTCCTTAAGCTAACTCCCACTATACCCATTTTAAGTTGTGCACAAGCATGATCCAATATAAGAAATGGATGAGTTTCAACATGTTTCACTAAATGAATACACCCTTGCATAACTTAGATCCTATCCAATCCAGCCCAGTCTTTAAATCTAGGGGAATAATACATAAAAATCAATGCTCCCCTCTTTTTTTCACTACCCACATCAGTTTTACGAGTCTTACAAAGAACCTTCCCTCACTTGCAGCAACTCTTGGTCTTGGACCACCTGGAACATTTTTTTAAGTCACATGCCAGATTCCAGAAACTCCATCACTGCTATGCCTTGCAAGTCACCCACCAAGGCTCCCATGACATATCTAAACTCATTTTTGTGGCCTGAGGTGGCATGTACACTGATGAAATAGCTGCAGACATACTGTGCCCATCAACCAACTTTTCATCCACTTCCAAAGGTATCCCATTTGTAATTAATATTAGAACCCTGTCCTCCTCTCTACTCAAAAGTCTGCTGAGTAGTCAATGCTAAAACCTTTCTTTTAGGATTGTAAAGTGCTCAGCTGTAGATAAGTTTGTTTCTTGAAATAAAGAAACATTTACCTTCCTTTGTCTTATCTACACAAGCACACTATTTAGCTCACTTTCCTCTCTTAGAAAGGCTATTTACATTCTATGTCAGAATCTTAAAGTCAGCAATTTAAACTGGATATATTCCTCTCCAACGTTGTGAAAGCCTGAGAGTATGATTTTACATGGAGTAATATTTTTCTGTACAATTTTATTCCTAATTTGCCCTATACTGCAATTTGACCCTTATGCATTCCCAGCTGAAAATACGTGACTAATACAGAGGAACACACTAACAGTCAATTGGCAAAGTTCAAGAGCTATATACAAACACACTATAAAAATCAAAATGATAGCTAAGCTATTATTAAATATGTAGTTAAAACTTGTTTAGATATGCTGCCAACCAGAATGGGATTTTCCTCTCATGCAGTCAGGGTTTTTCATGTGATTTTGCATCTGTTCAGTCCCTATATATGTTGCACCTATATTGAACTATCAGAAAATATAGGTATCAAAATGAATTTTTGTGGCAAAATTATTTCAGACATTACAACTGGCAAAATGAATTTCTGTTATTCAGACCAAAAACATGTTTATGATGTGAGCTAAATAAGGCTCATAATACTGTTTTGTTAAAAACAAAAACAAAAAAAGTTTGAAGTGCCTAGCAGCAGTTAAAAACATAAACAGTTAAAAACATAAATATGTCTCTGTAGTTTGACCTACAGGTCTTGTATTAGATACAGCCTTTTTTGTAAATAAACAAATAAAGTCATAAAAAGTGCACAGTATGTTAAAATGTGCAAATACTAGCAATATTGTACAGTTTCTAAACAATTATTACATATTTCTACTGCCAAAGTTGTAAACTATAATTATAAATGTTCCAAAATGCATTTGTCTATGTATTTGGTTCAGTAGTTCTGCTTTGTTAGTGCTATCCTAAGGTTGTTGCTAGTCTACTTTAAGTGTGGTGCCAATCTATTCAATATGTTTTTGCCTAAACTGCTTTCAATGTCTTAGTGCTTTTAGACTAAAAACAAACATACTTAAAAATAAAAATACCAGAAATAATGATTACAAAAAGTATAAACTGTTTAAAAAAATCACCCCAAAACAATTGAGGTTTAATGAGAAATAAAAAAATAATGAACATAAAGCACTTTCATCAAAATGGCGTATATGTCACAAAAACTTCATCAGACTGCTGTAATTTCACCATACAGAAAACAATTTGGGCCATGAGCTGTATATGTACAATACGAACAATTACCACAGCCATAGGTACCTGTTTTTTTTTTCAGTTTCTATTGTCCTAACATTGTTACTCTAAAATATGCTTAAATCTGTTGAAGAATTCTTCCTTTTGTAGTAACTATCACAGGGAATAGTCCTAGTCTACCCACTAATATAGCATGTGCTAAAATAATCTTCCATTTTCTATAGATTATATTCTCGTTATCAAAATAATCTGTGGAATATTGTAGGGTCATTGCTGATTTCTACTCAGTTGTTTTTTCTGCCCCACTTTCTCATTCATAGGTTGAGGAGTAGCCTCTTGTACTTTTTCTCTAGGATACTCCCTCATTACAAATTTAACTTATAGATGTTCAAGTTCTTCTATAGTGTCTTCACTATTGCTTGTCAAGCTTGTAAATCTATTAGCTTGATCATAAACTATACTTTCTTTAATTTTTCTTGGATGCATGCTAGAAAAATGTAAAACAGATTGCTAGTAACACTTTTATGTCTAACTTTAGTTGCTACTTTGTTCTTAGCATTTTTAGAAATCTCCAGATCCAAATATTGCACATTTGTCTTTGTGATGTTGGTGCAGATTCAATAAAGCCTACACAGTCTGCTAAAATTGTGTGTGCATCACAGCACAATGCACACACAGTAGCACACCATTTTGTATTCGGTAAGAGGCTCTACAAATCGTGTAGAGTTGCGCAAACATGGTAAACATTATGGCATAACACAACAGACCCCGTTGATACTAATAAAGGCTATCCCTCCATTGAGTTCCTCTGTTCAGGGGAACATAAATTGCATATAATTCCACAGGAAAGCTCCAACAAAGAAAAAAATTATTTATTATAGTAAAAACAAAAACAAGTAGATTTTAGACTGAGTGCTTTCAACCTCACTCAGGAAACATCATCAGAATCATCCTATAAAGTAGCTATATATATATTTATACTTACTTTTAACTATATTTATACATGTATTTATATTCATGGTCTGAAGCATTACTATAATGTATTTGAACTTTCATGAGTTGTCTTTCTGTTGAATTAATTGTTTGACCAATGAAAAATGATGTGGCTTGGTATATAAAGTGTATAGCTAATTTATAGGATGATTCTGATGAAGTCTCCTGAGTAGAGATGAAAGCACTCAATCTAAAATCTACTTGTTTTTGTTTTTACTACAATAAATATTTTTTTTCATTGTTGGAGCTTTCCTGTGGAATTATTCATAATTTATGTTCCCCTGAACAGAGGAACTCAATGGAGGGAGAGCCTTTATTGGTATCAACAGGGTCTGTTGTGCTATTTTCGTTTTGGTGGTTCGTGCTGTGCATTTGTGATTACTAGCTACGTTTTTAAACATTATGGCATGCTAATTACAGCATAAGCAGCTGAATTGTTTGGTAATCAACCAATCCAAGATGGAGGAGTTATTCGACAAGCTTTAAAGCAACTGTGTAGACTCAATGTTGGTTTTCCCTGCAAATTCCAAAACCTACCAGAATACAAGCACAGAAACTACGCTACATAGAAAGAATGTTTGGGGCCACTGTTGCTCTTACTCATGTGTATGTGCAGCAGGCCCATGTTTGTGCTGCTGCTGCTAATAGACCATGGCCAGGAAGGAGAAGGGTGCTTAGAACCCATTTAACTTTTCACAATATGCATGAGGTGGAAACTGTAGAGTGCTACAGGGTAGATAGAGACACACTAACTCTGCATCCTCTGCTGTCCTCAACTGAGAGCAAGGGCAAACCAAGAGTAGCCAATCCCAGGGGAGACTAAGGTATGTGTAACACTTACAATTTTAGCTACAGAAACAGGGGATATACTGGGGGTGTCACAGGCATCAGCATCCAGGATCCTTCATCAATTCCTGAATGCTATGCTACAACATGCCAGTGAGTACATATATTTTCCCCGTAGACCTGAGTACAAAGCCAGAACTATGCAGGAGTTCCACACTGTTACACACTACTCTGAAGTCCTGGGTGCCATAGACTGTACAAACCACCTGGGGAACAGGAAAGGTTGTACAGAAATAGAAAGGGCTATCATTATATTAACTGCCAGGTCATGTGTCAATCATCCTGAAAGTATGTGCTGGCAACCCAGGCAGTTACCACAACTCACAAAGACGGACTACACCATGACTACATTACGCGAACGAAGTATGCTGAACTTTGCTAAAACAATTCTTTGCTGTACAGGCGAAGAGTGCCACCAGGCCGTGAGGAGGGTCTCTGGCTGCTGCTAGCTCCTGCCCTGATGTGCTTACTCTGAGTTCTAGCATAATCTCTTTTGATTTCTGTCCTACCTTACATCTTACTGGTGTCGGACGAACTTGGCCCTGCCTGCAGTGATTGAAAGTTTGCTGGTTTCCTATACTCTCCCCATCCAAGGAACGGAAAAGTTCTAGCATAATCTCTTTTGATTCCTGTCCTACCTTACATCTTACTGGTGTCGGACAAACTTGGCCCTGCCTGCAGTGATTGAAAGTTTGCTGGTTTCCTATACTCTCCCCATCCAAGGAACGGAAATACTTTGATCTGTATGCTACGGTGCTAGCCGTATTATCCAAAGACGTCAACATTATTTCCGTAACAAAGGACCTTGAGTTATGGACTCTCAGTGCTATGTTTTAGAATGACGCTGCTTGCTTGGCATGGATCTGAATATCTGTTTGTAACTGTTTCCGTTTTATTTTGTATTATGCTATGTTAAGAGGTTGTTAAGGTGCTTTCAATGATTCTGCTTGCCTGGCACGGATCAGAACATCTGCTTGCAAGTGTTTCCGCTTTATTTTGTATTATGCAATTTTAAGAAGTTGTTAAGGTGTTTTTAAAACTTGTCAAGTTATCTATTGCAACCAGATTCTGGGTATTTGGCTGGTAACGCTGGACTGAACCGTGCTAATACTTTGTCTTTAATCCACCTCCAGACATCTTGAACCATGTCAGTGTGCTCGTAGTTCTGTAGCCTCATCGCTACCTAAACTGCGCCACCCTCGTGGTGCTTTTATTTGCTCAGGTAGCGTTCTTTGCCATCGCAAACTGAATTGCAACATTACTTTTCTTTTTTACTGAATGCGCTCCCTGATATAAGGCCATCTAGTCTTGAAGCGCTTCTAGCTGATAATATAACATTATACTGCATTAATATAGTATATTTTTTATAACTTATAGTTAGTCATGTTGAATGATTGCGACTGCTTGTATTTTTAGTAACCTTATTGCTACCTAGGCTGCGCCACCCACGTGGAGCCTTCGACCGGTTTACTTGGCGACTGTATGAATATGCGCTACTGATCTGAGGCCATTTAGTTTTGAAGTGATTTTAGTTAGTATTACGCTTTATTGCAATATTATAGTTGTCTTTACACTACCATTACTTTTATATTCTGTTTAAGCAGACGTATGTGTTTGATAGATGTTTTGCTACTTTAACACAGTTTGTTAATGTGAATTTTATCTGTGAAAGCTGTTTTTGTGCCAGATTGTTTGTCTTTCTGCTGCTTTGACCTCTGTTGGTCCTCATTGTATGTTTTTTACTTGTACCTTCAATGTTGAATACCTATGCTAATTTTATTTTTTCTTTCTTCCTTCCTATTCTGCCTTTCTTGTCCCCCCCAGAGTTCTAGCATAATCTCTTTTGATTCCTGTCCTACCTTACATCTTACTGGTGTCAGACGAACTTGGCCCTGCCTGCAGTGATTGAAAGTTTGCTGGTTTCCTATACTCTCCCCATCCAAGGAACGGAAAGTAGGTCCTGGGCTTGGTTCTGTTGATTTATAGACCCCTTTTAGGTTAACCTGAAGAGTCCTTTAGTTGCCTGCGTCTGTGAGCCTAGCAGCCAGTACCTCTCCTTTCCTAAACCTCTACTACCCCTTTAAACCCTTCTCTTTTCTGGCTTTACCTGCTACACTTTTACCTCTTCTTCCTTCCTCCTACTGTATCAAATACTGTCCTAATCCTCTTCAACTCCTTTTCATCCCACTGGTGCTTATTTGATTTCTTTCTCAGCCCTTCCTTTTTACACTTTTTGCTCCTGCCATACCTATCTGCCTCTCTGATAGTCTCCTTTCTAGCCCACCTTTGGTTGTTTCTACCCGCTCCGTTCGCCCTAGCCCACCTTTGGTTGTTTCTACCCGCTCCGTTCGCCCTGCGGGCTCACTCCGCTCCCCTCCCTACCCCCAATTCACACCCACCCCCTGGGGTCCTAACCTTATAGCTCTCTGGACACACCCCCCATCCTAACCCTCCAATCTTGCTCCTTCCACTCCAACTCCTCCCACTCCCACACTCACCCCTTCTCCACCCCCTCCTCTTTTATTCCTACTCCTCTCATGATGACTTCCTACCTAACTACCCACCTTTTATTCTCACTCCTACTTTTTTAACCCTATGCTCAGTTTACCTACTGTCCTACTATGAAAAACCACTTGATGTCCAACACTTCCATCCTAACAAACACACTTTAACACTTCTCTATCCACCAATCCCTTACCCATATATTCCTTCTACCCCTAATTATCACTTACCTAAATTTCACAGACTCTCACACCTCAACTATGCCATACCATCTGAGAACAAAACTAAAATACAATCCCTTCTTAACATTATCCTCATACACAAACCTACTAATCCTTCTCTTCTAGATGGAGATATCCACCCCAACCCTGGTCCTACTTCCCTTTCTCCACTAGTGTCTGAACCTAAACTTAATAACACCTTCTTAATAGGCCATCTTAATATCCAAAGCTTAAACAACAAAGTACCATACCTACATGCCCTCCTTCATATACACTCATTTGACATTCTCTGCCTCTCAGAGACCTGGCTAAAACCTACCACTAAAGACACTGAAATTATTCCACATGGCTACAATATAGTAAGACTCGACCGTCCCAACCGCAAAGGTGGTGGTGTTGCAATTCTCTTTAAAATCAGCTGAATATTACTACCCTTCCAGTCACTCCAACTCAAGATAACAAGATAGAAGCCATTATTGCTAAACTTCAATTAAATACCAAAAAATCCCTTTATATCATCTGTGTATACCTGCCACCTGGTAACAATATACCTATCCTAGAAAATTATCTTAGTTGGGTATCTGCCACTTATCCTCAAGAAACCATTATATTAGGAGACCTCAACATAGACTGGAATAGCATTGATGCTGAAAACCCCTCATCTCATATCAACCTTCATAGTTTTACCCAAACTATTACTTCAACTACCAGGCTTAATAAACATAGTAATAGAGAAAGCATTCTAGACTGGATACTTATAAACAGAGTTGAACATAACTACAAAACAGGAACCTTGCCTGATAATGTTAGTGATCACTCTTTAACTTTCATAACAAGGGAAAAGGCTGATTGTGTTATTCCCCACACCATAAAAAAAGTACGTACCATCAAACATTTTAATCTAGACCTGTTTCAGACTGAACTTTGTGCATGTAACTGGAACCCCTTAAAAACTCTTCCTCTTGAAAATGCAGTACTCTATTTTAACACAACTTTTCTATCCATTCTTGATAAACATGCTCCTGAACGCATTATTAGAATGAAATCTAATTCAGCCCCTTGGCTCTCCCCTGAAACAAAAAAACTTATTCTTACTAGAAATAAAGTCTGGGCCTCATGGAGATCCCACAGAAATAACCCTGATTTTCTACACTTCCGTCAGCTGAGAAATTTAACTAAAAAGGCAGTAATATCTGACAAAAAGAAATACTACCTCAAACTACAACAAAATCATCTTAATAACTCTAAACTCTTCTGGTCCTCAGTCAATAAACTTCTCTCCCCAGGTACCTCTAAAACACCTTCCCCAATTAATGCTGACCCTGATACCCCCCAACAAACTGCAGACACTTTTAATTCCTTCTTCACTGAAACTATACAAGCCTTAGCAAAACAACTAAATGCCGACAACTTCTGCCTACCAAGTAAGCTAACTAACTCTTCCTTTAAATTCTCTTTACAACCTATCTCTACATCTTACATTTACAGACTCCTTCTTAAACTAAAACCTTGTACCCCCTCTGCTGACAAGCTCCCTTCACTATTTCTTCAAAAGGCTGCCAAGGTCATCTCATACCCTATATCGATTCTCATCAATAGGACCATCAAAGAAGAAATCATTCCTGATATCTGGAAGGCCTCTCATATTATTCCACTTCATAAAGGAGGAAACTCCACTGACTATTCTAACTATAGACCTATTGCTCTCCTCTCAACCTTGGCTAAAATTATGGAGAAATGTATCCATCATCAACTTTTACAATATCTCTCTCTTCATAGCATTATAGCAAACTGTCAACATGGCTTTAGACCACATCATAGCACTACTACTGCCTTGCTTTCCTTTGTAGACACTATTAATCGGAACCGTAACAACAACTTACTCTCTTCTGCCATTTTCATTGACCTCTCTAAAGCATTCGATATGGTCAACCACAGTTTATTAAGTAAGACTCTTGAATCTCTCTCTTTTGATTCCCCAACCATTAAATGGTTTAATTCCTATCTCACAAATAGAAAACAGGCAGTTCTCTGGGATAACCACATTTCTTCTTTTCTGCCTGTTTCTATCGGAGTTCCACAAGGCTCTATCCTTGGCCCACTTCTTTTTTCCCTCTTCATTAATGATCTTCAAACAACAATCCCTCAAGCAACATGCATTCAATATGCTGATGATTCTACCCTCATCTGCTCAGCATCTTCTACTCCTGAACTTATCTCTCTTACGCAAAAAGTCTTTAATACCATAGAAACATGGTTCTCTAGTCGACTCCTCTTACTAAATGCTAAAAAAACTAAACTTCTTCTCTTTACCCCCACTTCCAGGACTTCCCCCTTAAACTTTACTATCTCCTCCAACAGTGCCACTGTCATCTCACCTGACTCTACAACTAAATTGTTAGGTATTACCATCGATAATAATCTCTCTTTCGACCAACATGTTAACAACTCCATTAAACTAGTCAACAGAAAAATAGGATCCTTGTATCGAATTAGACCATTTCTTACACCAACTACTAGAACTAGGATTGCTCACTCCCATCTTATCTCTACTCTTCTTTATGCTTCACCCATCTTTACCAACCTCAAGAAAAACAACCTTAACAAACTGGCTACCTGCTATAATAACATTGCCCGCTTTGCTACTAGCAACCCCTACAGAACCCATCATTGTCTTAACCTGAAACAACTTGGCTGGCTAGAAATTCAAAACTTTCTTGCTTTCCATCAACTCATTTTGGCCCATAAAATATTGTACCATCCAAACAACACTCCTATACTCTCCCAACTCATAATCCCCTATAACAACCTAAACTGTCTCCGCTCTTCTAGTAAACTCTTGACTAGGTCTATAAAATCTAATAACACTGCTGGTGACTCCCTATTCACCAATTCTGTAGGTATAAAATGGAATATGTTACCTACAAACATAACAATGATTTCCTCTTTACCTCTCTTCAAACAAAATATTAAACTACACTTCCAGAATCACTGGCTTTGCTCATGTTGTAAACCCGATTAATTTTCTATTACTACTACTTACCTAAACTTTCTCTCTCACTTCTTGTTTCACTCTTTTTTCCACCTAGCTCTCTCTTCTCCCCTCTCACCTTGCCCTCTTCCTTTCCTGTTAATTATCTTAACATGCTCTCTTCTCATCTAACCCATCCTATTCCTTACCTAATTCTTATTACTCTACTTTTATTTCCTCTTATTTTGTATTCTTATCTTAAGAATTTTATCCTGTATAATGCTGTTTGTATTTCTCTGTGTGTGGTAGTAACTCTTTCTTGTTGTACTAATTTGTTTGAAGTGTTTTAAGAATTTTGCTGTTTGTAACTATTACTAACCTATGTACTAATTGTTTTCTTGCTATGTACGTTGATTTTTACATATGTATTAATTTGTACTTCTGCGGAGCTTTTCTCCTCTGGCCTCTACTGAAAATGGAAATTTCTCCAGCTAGACTAGCCCGGTCAACAAATGTAAAATAAAAAAATAAAATAAAATAAAATCTGGCACAACTGTCAACTGTATGAGATGTTTACTAGGGGGATATCTCACAGGGTCATCTACTTTGGGATGCAGGTTATGCACTGGATCTGTGGCTAATTATGCCCATCAGAAATGCACACACACCAACTGAAGAATGCTATAATGAGGTACATGCTCAAACAAGAAATAACTTAGAGCATGTGTTTGGGCTGCTGAAGTCACAGTTCAGGTGCCTATATTCTTCTGGGGGAGCCCTGCAGTACAATCCCTGTACATTTGCTGAAATATTCACTGTCTATGCCATGATTCACAACATTATCCTGAGAAGACAGCTTCAGTAGAAAAAGCAGAGGGAAGGGCTACATTTCCCACCACCACTGGCAAGGTCACCACAGCCACACGCAGGTGAGGAGTCAGAGGGGGAACCAGCAGCCACTGTGGATGTAAGCAGACATAGGCATGTACAATATGCCCTCACATTGGTCAAGAAGCAATGGATAGCACACACTCTCACCACCTTAGAGGCTAAAACCTTCATCGTACCCACATACATATAGTAACATAAATGCAAGGCAACACTCACGACCTATACCTACCCATGTAATGGCTGTGTACTGCTAGCATCAGGCAGAGTCAGCCCAAACTAAAACTCTTGCAACTGCTGGATTTCCAAGGTAAGTGTTGAATCTGGAATAGGAAAATAAATGTCCAAGAATATAAATGAATGGTATATCCGGGCATACTATTACTTGGTAATGTTACTATTACTTGGTAATGTAAGTAAGTATAAGGTAGGTGATACATCAATATGTGACAGCACTGCCTTATGTCAATACATGTGTACTCTATCAATTAATAAGCCTCATGTATCAAATATTTGCCCATTTACACATCTAAAATGTACAGAATTTCACAGAATGGCCACAGTTTGGCCTCATACTTTTGTACTGGCAAATCATGAAAGAGTGAAGTTAGAAAATAATAACACACATTTCAGTTTTAGACTTCATATGCCTCAGAAAAAAGAACATAAAAAATTCTAATGCAAAACCTGTTATTCTATCAACTGTCTAAGTTTGTAAGACCACAATGTTTAAAAACACTCCCCATTATTGGACATTTGCCATACTTGTATTTAGGGCTTGGTCCAGCTTTGTTGGTCTAAGAGGTTAGGAAGGATTTAAACATTACAAAAACCTGTAAGAAAACAGTACAATTTGCAAAACAGCATCACAAACACAGTTTTACTAAGCACTAAGTCAGATATGTACCCTGGACATCAGACAGAAGACTTGTGTATCCCTGAATCCAAAAGACAGGAAACAAGGATATGGCACAGTTATCATCATTTGCACAGGGTGTAGTGTATATGTGTGTGTGTGGGGGGGGGGGGTGCAGGAGGCCTAGGCTGACTCAAAAGGTAGCGAATGTGTGTGAGTAAGAAAGAGAAGCAGGCAGACCTTTGGATAAAGTATCAAATGGCCAGTGAGACAGAATAAGTTGTAAGCCTCATGACTCACCCATGTAACTGTTACGTGTGTGTGTGTGTGTGTGTGTGTGTGTGTGTGTGTGTGTGTGTGTGTGTGTGTGTGTGTCTGTATGGGCACTCCAGGTGAAATTGGTGTGTAAGTGCCTGAAAGAACACAGCCAAGAACTGTGCTAGTTCTAAATCCTCATATGTCCGACAAGTTTGAGCCATGCATGGTAAAGGTAACAGTGCATTGTCATCATCCCTGACCCCGAGAACTGGCCCTGCCAGGAGTTGCACAGGCATGTCCATGATCACAGTCAGATGCACTGCTGCTACGTAAACATGACTGATGGATGTCCGCTGAATGAGCTCTCCTCACGAGTGCAACCAGGACCATGACCACATAGCCTTCCACATCTGGGTGTGGACACCTCAACCACTGATGGAGCAGTGGAAGTAGTACCACTATGGGAGTATTATTGGGCACAGCCTCATCTGTTAGCATCAGATGATGTGGCTGACCAACATCCATGTAGATGCTGTCCCTCTCCCAGCAGATGTTCCATCACAGACACCGCCCCTTCCAATGTGTCATTCATCTGATCCATTGAATTGGCAACACAGTGGAGGCAGTCACTCATGTCAGCCTGTGCCACATCTACAACCCCAAGCATTTCCCTTGAGGCCTTATTGGAATGTGCCTGCACCTCCATGATGGCCCTAAACATAGATATGGAAAGACACACCAGGATCAGGTGAAGGATGGACAGCAGGCACCCCTAACAAACATCCTGTGTGGCACCTCACCCCCACTTTGGCTATGGCCAGACTCAACAGGCACTGAAGCTGTAGTAATCACACTGCCCTGATCAAGTGTCTTACCCTCCAACTCTCCAAAGTCCAAGAGCTCACTGGAATGGGTTTGCATAGTCCCACTGGCTGTGTCTGATGAAATTACAGGGGATGGCTGAATGTCAACCTCAGTGTAAGATTCAACCTCTGCACCCCTGACTGTGCCTGTGTTTGGCCACCATCATCATCAGAGTTTGCTGATACTCTGACATTAGGTTGTAAGAGTCTTACACTTCCACTGTCAGGATCACCTTTGATAATAAGCAGCAAACACAGGAAAGCTACACTACTACAATTTAGTATATGCTAACAAACTAACACAGATGCCACTATCACAGTTGGTACAGCAATGCATACACAGTCCTGACACCCAACTCAAACATACTGAAAAAAGTATATTTCTGTCAAATGCACATCAGTACTAAAATAAAAATGTTTGGCTTACCATGTGCAGATGACTCCACACTTGCTAGGGATGATGGTCCTGGAAGTAGTTAAGCAAAATGTAAGGACACCATCATCACAATAACAATAACACATGGGGAAACATTTTTTGCCTTTATATTTCCATTAACAATACATTTAACTGAAACTTGGATGACATGTCCACCCTATGCTCACATGTTGTTGTTGTTTGTCTTAAGGCTTTTCCTGGTTAGGGGTCACCACAGCGGAACTCCGGTCCGCTAATGATTGGCAGTTGGTTTTTATGGTGTTGAGTTGCCAGCCCGACGCCCAACCTTCAACAAAGGCACGCCCATTCAACGCATGTCTTTTGAATGCCCAATCGACCGCGGGGAGGACATGCAGACTCCACACAGAAGGCACTCCCAACCCAAGCTGAGAATCAAACGGGAGAATCTCTTGCTGTGAGGCAACAATGCCACCGCTGCACCACCATGGCAGTACCCTACGCCCATGTGTAATAAACCAAAATGTGTTGTTAACTGTATCAATCTATAAACAGCCCCCCCCTCAAAAAAATTTATTAAACCAACTTAACTATTGCTTTCAATATTTTACTATACAAGAAATCTTTAAAAACTGACATATGTAAGCCTACTTCAAAGCTCCTCCCTGAAACAGCAGCACCAATATCAATCACATGCCATTGTGCACTTTCCAGTGAGCTCTCTGGATCACTAACAGTGGACAGGAACTCTTCATTTGGTGTCAGTGGTGGTTCTGTAGCAGGCCACCCCACAGTAGCCAGGTGTCCTCAGGCACTACAGCTACCCTCCGGGGCTGATGAAATCTCATCAGTGACCCTATGATGCACCTGATCATATGTCCTGCTGTGCCCCAACAGCATCGATGTTGCTCATTATCTGGTTCCAAACTTGCATACTTCCAGTTAACAAAAAGCACGAAAATGGAGCAGGATACAAAAATAAATAATAAAACGAAACAATTCAGAAAATAAGGGAGTCTATGACTTTAAACATTTTTATGCTCAATTATTCAATTTTATTCAATCAATGACTTAATTGTTTTATGTATAAAAGGATGGTCTTTCTGACTGTCGGGTATTCTGAAGAAGTCAATCCTAATATTTGACGAAAGCGCTTAATAAATTTTATTTATTTTTGTATCCTGCTCCATTTTCGTGCTTTTTCTTACTTGCTGCATTCTTCCAGACATATCCCAGTGTCCTCTCTCAAGCAGAAATGCACCATGTTGACAAAAGGCTTGTACAATCACATCATTCTCTGAGTCACTGAAGGGGGATTTGCAGGGATTGGGAAGTTGGGGGCCATATTCCTAGGTGACATAAAACAGAAAAGGATACTACACATACATATCACACAAATAAAAGTCCTGCTTCGAAAGAATGCATATTATTAGTTTTTCAATATTACCTACTGGAGAAACAAAAACCTTCAGTTATTTAAATATAAAAATGGGTTATGTGGTTGGAACATATCACAGTCACACACAAACCAAGATGTGATCCAAAACAAGGACTAAGAATAGCAAAGCAAACCTCTGTAAAAACATTTTTTCATTGTGGCAACACAGAAATCGAACTTAGTTCCCTCACCCCCAAAACAACAGGCAAAATTACATTTTGTACCGAACAAGGAATAACACATCAGTCATTTTTATAAGTGCTTTCAAACAAATTGCCCCAAAAACATGTGGACATATCTACCACAGAACAGTCATTTTTATGGAATTTACAGTCACATCTACATGTGCCCAGCATTCCCCTAGAGGTTTCTATGACCAATCCTAGAAGGCCAACATCCCTGTATCATTGAAAATATAAGACATTTGCAGTTCACTGAAATAATATAGAAGAATGTAAAGTGAAATAGTTTTAACAGCAACATTTGTGAAGAAAGTTAATAAGGCTGCATATCTGAGAAAGTAAAATCCCCTAACAAACATGCTTATGCCATCAGTAAACTTTTAAGAAGTGCATACAAATAAAATTTGCATTTGCTAATACATACATACATATATATATATATATATATATATATATATATATATATATATATATATATATATATGTGTGTGTGTGTGTGTGTGTGTGTGTATATATATATATATATATTGTTTTTTTTTTTTGTTTTTTTTTTTCCCTAGTTACATGTGAGCAAATCCTGTATATAACTGGAAAATTCTGTCATACCTTATCAAGATCAGCAGTCTTATGTGCAGATAAATCCAAAGGACAGCTGTCTTCTTCTGTGTTATCTACACACAACTCTCCTCACCTTCAAGTTCCCTAGCTACATGATTACCTTTTTATAGTGTAAATGCAGGCCTGTGAGCATGGTAAAGATGTAAATGAGGTGTGAACTCATAAGAATAGCTGAATCCCAAATTCTTGGCTCTGTGTAGCATGTATAAATATAGTCCAGGCATTTCCTCAGTGTTTGTTGCTAATGGATCTCAGCTATGAGTGATTACTGGAAGGGAGAAGGAAAACACAACAGCAGTTCAGACTCCCTTCCCTTCAGGGGTGTATCAACCAGGTTACACTTACAAAGTTCAGAAGTAATTGTATCAAGGTTTTAAATGTAAGCAGCACACATTTGTCAGTTTCTGTTCAGCAATATCCAAACTCCCCTGCCTTTGTTAAAAACTGTATATCATTGCCATTTAATACTCTCATACATTTTAAGGAGAATGATACAATATGTCTCAGATTACTGCTCAGATAACAGAAGAATGAATACCATACAAAGATAACACAGAACTGCATTGCTGCAAACAATAGTCATAAATGGTTGTGTGATCACTCATTGCACTACATCTGAAATTATCACATGTACAAACAACTGAGAGTGTACAAGTGCCTTATGTCTTCTTAATACTGTGGATGATTTTGGACTTGCTTGTATGCACAGTGATGCCTATTCCTGCTGCAAAGCTGTTTCTGTGGCAAAGAGGGATAAGACACCCTTACTGTATTTTGTAAGTTCATTGGTGTGACAGTTCAAATCCAGACTTGTGTAAAACATTTATTTTGTAATGTTGCTTATCTGATTTATTTATTTTTTTTAATACCACTATTCATGAGGCATGGCCTAGTGCAAACATAGGAAATAGATAAATAGAATAAATGCCATTTTAATGTACTTCTATGATAACTAATACTTAACGTGCACCTGTGAATCACGTGTGTGTAGCACATCTGCTAAACCCAGTGATCCACACAGTATATACTATCTGTAGATCACGGTTCAAGTCTCACATTTGTCTTTTAAAGATGAAATATAATAAACAATGCTCACAAGGATAAAACAAGGTGAACTTTGCTGCATTTGCACATCACTTACTGTCACACAAGCCTGGCTTAATTGCCCACACATGAAGCAGAGAGAACACCCATAGACAGGATGCAGTCATTATTGATTTCAAAAAGGATACACTGTTGCATCTTTTGCTTTCCATCATGCAAACCCTCAATGCATTATTGCAAGGTGGTTAGCGACCTTTCCCAGCACCTGCAGGTGTAGAACACCTGCAGACAGGATGGATACTTTCTTGATTTCAAAAAGGATACACTGTTGCAGCTTTTGCTTTTCGTCATGCAAACCCACTAAGTGTTGGCTAGCTACCTTCCCCAACACATGCAGGTCTAGAACGCCTGCAGACAGGAAGCAGACAGTAGACAATTTCAAAATGGATGCATTGTATCCTCTATGTTTTGCCACTGTGCAAACATACTAAGTGGCATTGCATGGCAGATAACACACACATACTTAATAATGAATATAAAAATATACAGGTGTTTCATAACTGTTCGTGTGTCAGCAGGTGTAACTCTAGGGCTGCAATAAAGGTGAGCCTGGGTTCTAATCTAGCACACTCCCTATTTTATTAATGCTTGTCTGCTCAATTAAAAAAAAAACAAATAAAAAAATTCAAACATAATTATAAATACTAATAAGTATGTATAGCAGTGAGTATACTGAATATTATGATTCTGTAATTATAATTGTCTTCTCTGGCCTTGGATGGCCTTCAGACCTCAATGTTACTCATACACACATGAATGTATAAACCAGGACCTTGTCACTTCACACACATACATGGGTAACCCCTCACTCTGTCATGTGTGTACATATACATATATATATATATATATATATATATATATATATATAAAATATTATATATATATATATATATATATATATATATATATATATATATACATACATGAGCATGTTCAACAAACACTTCTTGTGTGGCAAAGATGAAAAATCACCAATGTGGAAGAATATGTTTCATCTCTAATGCTTAGGTCTGAATCCTACATTGTACAAATTAATTTTATCGGTGTGTAAAGGCACACCAGAAATTTGTCAGGTCATATAATTTATACCCCCAATACACATCTGCAAAGTTAAATCAAGTAACAGGTACAGAACATCCACACCAACAACTAATGCCATGTGTCACGTTACCTTTCTTAGTTCATAAATTGTTTTACTCTCTGTTTGACACTGTTACTCTTCTGCTTAATGTCATGCAAACTTGGTTGGCATGGTTGTTCAATTTGTGTACTAGCAGTAAATGTGATAACATGCATTGTTGTTTTCCATGGTCGGACATGTATGGAGGTAGAAGGAAAGGTGCCCAATTTACGACACAGAGGTGAGGTGTTGAGGAGTCCAGAATCTTTATTAGACTCCTTGTAAACTTCCACAGCTGAAGGCTCTTGCAGGGAGACTATACCTGCTTCCAGTGTAAGTCTGAGGCATGGAATAGTCTGGCCAAGGCTGTCTCCAGTGTGACTGGGATTCCACATACTGGCGAACAGTGTGGGCACCACTACAATAACCTCAAAAGGTGCAAGCAGGATGCACTCAACCAGTGGCTGGATGAATTTAGGACTGCTGATATCCCAAAGTTCTGTAAGTATACAAATACAGAGAATTAAATCTAAATAGGCAGCTGCATATATGCAACTCCACAGCCAACTAAGAGATTATGGTGAATACGGAGGCCCATGTTGAGAGACTCGGGGAAGTGAGGGGTATATATGCAGCACAGCAGAACTGTTATTTTAGCTAAAGTATTGGTCTTCTATACAGTCGTAGCCAATTAAGTATGCATATCCAAAAAAAAAAAAAACAGCGCCAACCAAAACTACAACACCAAGATTGTAATAACTTGAAACATTCTATAAGGCTGTGCAGAGGAACCCGGGAGCCACTTGGAAATATCCAAAGTAACAAAAATAATGACATTTATTATCATAAAAATGGCAGATTTCTCCATGGTGGCCAACCATCTCCTTTCCCGGAATAAAATTCCGGTACTGTGACCATTCGATAAAGTAAGTGTTCAGCAGAGTTGTCCCGTGATCTTGAAGTTCAATGAAGTGGAATTTTGATGATATCAGGTAGACCCATTTATATAAATATATGTATATGGGAGCACTGACTTTGATGCAAGCTCCCAAATGTCAACACCTGTTTTGGCTGACAATCCAGATGATTGATAGGTATGTGAGACTGACAATCTCTGCAGTTGGAAAATATGCCCCTTCCTTGGTGATTGTCCAGTTCTGGAGTTAGTATATATAATTAGCAGGGGATGCAGGGGGCTTGCCTCCCCTGAAAAAAAGGAATATTTGTGTTTTTTTCAGCTATGTCATTGCATGCAGACAGGATTATCTTTGTGCATGTGTGTTGTACTATCGACATTTACGTTGTGGACCTTTTGTAGTCAACGTTATTGATGTCAACATTTGGATGTTTCGATGTTTGTCACAGCACACACACACGCACACACACACATATATATATATATATATATATATAAATATATATATATATATATATATATATATATATATATATATATATAAAATATATATATATATATATATATATATATATATATGGGTCTAGGACACATGCTCGACTAGCATATGTCCGAATCACAAAACATCGAACACACATACACGAAAGCACTTAACATCAAAAAGTGCTTCCGTGTATGTGTAGTTCAAAAAAAAAATCTATGTTTCTGCAGGGGGGCTTTGCACCCCTGCACTCCCCACACCCCCCTACTTTATTATTATTCTCACTCTGAGATCGCGCTACAGTGGGGAAAAGGGAATTTTCCCTTACCCGCACTGTAGTTTGATCTACGAAACAGACACACATACACAGAAGCGCTTGTCGATGTTAAGAGTTTTCATTGATGTGTGTTCGATGTTTTGTGATTCGGACATATGCTAGTCGAGCATGTGTCCAGATATATATATATATATATATATATATATATATATATATATATATATATAGTGTGCAATACAATGTAACAATGCTATTTTTTTGTTTTTTGGGTTTTTTTTGTTTTACTTCTTCACTGTCTCACACATCATTTTGTTAGCTGCACTTACATATTTAACCACTCCAACAGTACTGCTGTAGATCACATTTAGTGCAAGAAAACATTCAGCCCTAACAAATGTTTGTTCGTATTTAGAATTGGCATTGCATATTTAAAAACAACCTTGTGTTCCACTGCCTAAGATATCATCCGGTGCTATACTCCTAATGATACTAGTAATGAAGCTATTAATACTAATAACGATACAAGTGCAACATTTGGGAAGATGCCTAAACTGTGATACTTCTCACCTCTACTATTCAACAAGCAATGAGCACCTCATCAATCACCAAATCACTCTCCCATAGCCACAGTTTTATTGTGCCATTAACGTCCCTTCATCTCTATGATGTAAAAGCAGATGCAATCCTGCAGAATCCGGTTAAAATCCCATATATTACAATGGTCCAGGTAATCAACATCTGTGCCTTGTTATACAGTTTTCCATGCTACACAACAACCACAGGGTACTAAATATCCAATTTAGAGTATACAATGAGCTGATCGCTTATAGTAAAAATGTATCATAGGCTACCAGATCAGCAAAGCCAACAATACATTCAGCAACAATGGATAACAAACAGGTCTTTATTTTTAGCACCAACCAGTCAATATTAATTTGGATGCAAGGACTGTAAACCGTTTTATTTGTATCCATTCTGCTATAATGAGTTTGTCATACCTTCCTTACAATAAAAGCTCCAAATGTAATTTGCACAAATGACAGGTGAAATAGCACTTTCTCTGAAATTGGGAACAGGAATGAGTTTTGTAAGTGCTAACTTCCCATGAAGAAGATCCATTTTACCCAGATTTTACCTACACAAGCTTAAAATCAGTCATTCTCTCCCTTCACGCTGCCTTCAATTAGATCATCCTGCAGTAATTACAGTAGCTTGTATGATTCCCTGTAGCTGCAGTGCTTCTATCAGGTAACAGTTATCACTGCTTGAAGGGTCCCATCCACTGCAGTCAGATATTCTTCCTGTCTCAGGAACAAGACAGTGAACTGTCTCTTAGTGTTTTCAGTAGCGTTACTTTCTCTATCAGGTAAACACAATGTCAGTCCTCAAAAGCATCATGTCTTAATTTGAATTGAAGTAGGTACTTACTGTAGATTGTGTGAATGACATTTAAGGAATCTGACAACAAATAAAAATACAAAGATCTATTGGAAGCTGGACTTGTTTGGTTCGTTGGAGAATTTGTTTGAATAAGTACACTTTGAGTAAGTATCATCGTAATAAGTAGTACTCAAAAAGAACAGGCTGTCTGAAAAATAAAAATGGAACCAGGCACCTAAACAAACAGCTAAATGTGGTGTAGCTTAACAACTTGTATACCATAGTTTAAGTAGTAATCAAAAAGAATAGGCTATCTGCAAAATAAAAATGGAAACAGGCACCTAAACAAACAGCTAAATTTGGTGTAGCTTAAAAACTTGTACACCATCATAATAAGTAGTACTCAAAAAGAACAGGCTGTGAAATAAAAATGGAACCAGGCACCTAAACAAACACCTAAATTTGGTGTAGCTTAACAACTTGTATACCATTGTAATAAATAGTACTCAAAAAGAGCAGGCTGTCTGAGAAATAAAAATGGAACCAGGCACCTAAACAAACAGCTAAATTTGGTGTAGCTCAACATCTTGTATACCATAAGTAGTACTCAAAAAGAACAGGCTGTCTGAGAAATAAAAATGGAACCAGGCACCTAAACAAACAGCTAAATTTGGTGTAGCTTAACTACTTGTATAACCACAACTGAAGATGAATATTATAAGTTATCAAAGTCTTCCTGAGAGTACATATGGAGAATAATGTAAAACATCTCCAAAATAAATGCAATCTATGATGACTGAGCTAAAAGTGTAGGTTCGTTTTTTTTTTTTCTGGCATTTAAACCACAATTCAGTTGGAAGGCCAGCAGGAACAGTACTATGCTAAATGAAGTCAATACAACTTCAAAGTGTGCATGTGTTTTCTGTAGGAAAGTCTATATTACAGGCTTTTGCTTTTCTAATCCACACTAATAACACCAAGCTCAAGGCCAAACACTGGATTAACTGAGTACAATTTATACTAGACGTGTACTTTATGAGTAGGATACTGGTATGTCCTTCTTTGGTGCCATGGCTGTTGCCAAGTTAAGAAAAACTGATTTAAAAATGTTCTAAGTTTTTTTCTTCTCTCTTTTTAAGTTCCTACTAGTAATACATTTGGGCTGAAAATGTGTATATCTGTGATCTTTTTTCTTGTACAAGTCAAACGGGGGGGGGGGGGATGATATGAATTTGTTTGAAAGTATAACCTCTTACATTTTCTCTGCTAGCAGGTCATAAAATGTAATTACACCACAATTCAAAGAAGTAGCTGACAAGAACCATGAAAAGAAAGCAAATGTTAAAATGCAGACAATTCAGAAATATATGCTGACATCCTGTTATGTCTGCTGTCTCTGAGATGGTAAAATTAATTTTTTGGCCTTTAAAAGTAGCAGAACTGGTTTAATTTATTCTGCTGTGAGAAAGCAAAATCAAGGAAAATCTTCCTTCCAGAGGAAATGATGTAATGAAACTTTAGATCACAACTGAGAAATTGAAATGTATAAAAATGTGAGCTTCATCAGACTTCCAGGATGGATGCTAGTGAGTAGCACACAGGACATAACACTGTGCAGCAATATCATTATAAACTCTACAGATCGGGAGACTTGCCTAAGTTAAATCACCACAAATAAAGAAATTGCAATTAATGTTGTCCAGAAATTCAAAAAGGAAGAGAACAAAAAGGATTAAAGGTTTAGTAACTACAAGCTTGTTCCAGGAATATCATCATGAGGTTTGCTGCAAATCAAGAAAGAGATTCAGGTTAAGTCATGGAAGGAATCAGAGCACAGATTCCCACGATACTGGAAAGAAAAATCAGTCAAATATAAACTGAAATATTTAAAATCAGTGATACCCCAATGGACTACATATATTTCAATAACAAGAAGATACAATGCCTATCTCTCAGAACAAATTTAGCTGTTTGTTTAGGTGCCTGGTTCCATTTATAGTCATTTAGAAGAAAACTCAATTATGGCAGTAGAACAAAAGGGCAATAAAAGAAAGTCATATGGAACAAAGGATTATTTGTTGTTAAATAAAGTCATACTGGAGAACTGTAAAAAGGGGAAGAATTTAAGTATGGCATGGATTGACTATTAAAATAATTTGATAGTATCCCACATTCATGGATAAAAGAGTGCTTAAAAATGTATAAGATACACCCTACACTGATTGATTACATAACAGTGACCATGAAACAATGGCAGACCACTTTGCAATTTAGCCATGATAAAGAACAAGTTATTATTCCAGGGATAAAAATTCAAAGGAGGATATTCCAGGGTGACTCTCTGTCACCGTTGCTATTGTGCCTTGCCATTAACCCATTAAGCTGTTTACGTAACAACCTTGGTCATGGCTACAATTTGGCTCCTAAAAACAATATCTTCTCTTTGTGGATGATTTAAAACTGTATAGCTCATCAGATGAACTGAAAGCACAGCTGCAGGTTGTCAAAACTTTTTCAGACGATATATATATTGTCATTTGGTCTTGATAAGTGTTCAAATACAACTTTTAAAGCAGGAAAACTGCAGCACCAGGAAAACATCAGTTTGGGACAAGAATGTGATATAAAAGAACTCGAGCAAGAGGGAGTTTATAAATATTTAGGAATTGATGAAAGATCAACAATAAAACATGAACAAATGCAAATAAAACTTAGAAATCAACCCAGACCAATTTTAGTGAAATTTGTTTTGTATCTGCAAAAGGAGCAAATTTTATCTATATTATACAGAATAGGTAGCATTTAAAAATCAGAGATACAATAAAATATGCAAGCAACATTTACTCAATACAAACAACAGTAAGATAGAATGCCTTTCTGCAGCCATTATTAAATGTAAAATTATGCATCTCTAAGTTAAGCTTATCTATCTTGCTCTCCTTAGAGTTTTTTTCCATTGGTTCTGAAGAAGTATACAAATCCTAGACAGGTTCTGAAGGACCTTACTAATTGGGAAGGCAGACTGGACCTCAGCAAACGGGAAGGAGGTGACAGCCCCCAGTCAAAGACTGCAATTAAAGAACAAGGCCATAAGCTTAAGGAAAGGATACCAGAGAGATCATTTCTACTTTTCCAGCCTAAGATGCTAACCATAACAAAGAATGTACAAGTGCACACCATGAAAATAGGGGATCAAGGGAGAAGGCCCTGTGTAGACAATTTGGGACTGGAGGCAATAGGTGTGGAGTGACACATGCCACATGTGTTTTCATGCTATATGATTTTTTTCCTTTATTGCATTGTGTTTTAACACTATACTAATCTAAAATCTTTGGTTATGACATTTATAATTAAGGCACTACGTTTTATAGTAGCATATGGACTCTAAAGGTAGCTGGCAAATAGAAATAGGGGCATCAGATCTGAAGGTGAAAATATGCCAGAGGCCTTTTTTAAAATGTTAATACTTGGCATATGTTATAACATCTAAGAGTCCATAATTTAGAGTTAATTTAGAAGGGATATTATAAAGACAAATGTGCTTGAGGGTTTTTGGCTCCTAGTTTATTCTGTTTCTAAAATCTAGGATTGACCCTCACCATTAAAAAGAAATGGAAATGCCCACCATGGTGTATAGGTTAGGTTAATGAACTATTGGAAGGAATCTTTTTGTAAGCCAAAATGGCATGGCTTCTGTGCCATCCACATTTAGAACCACACAAAATCTTTGGAAATACAGATTAATAGGGAATGCATAAAAATGAGATGCACGTTACATTTTAATGAGAACGATCTTGTGGAATATAAATGTCTTGACAAATAGGGGCAAAGCAGACAGCATTCTTTAGTACCTAAGCAAAAAAATGATGCACATGTTGCATTTGTACAGATAAAGAACATGAAGCCATGGTAAAAAGATGAGAGGTTTTTACTCAGATTTATAAGGGAAAGGAAAAGAGTGTGGTGCTGATTTTACTGAAAAGCTGCCTGAATGTACAAGTGACAAGAGATGCAGATTTGTAATAGTTAACGCTACCTGGGTGGGAAAGCTAGTTACTTTTGTAAGCATATACCTCCACCCAAAAGTTAAAATTCAGGAGATAAAGCAAGCGATGGGGCAAACAGAGACACACCAGCAGGGAATTGCCATAACTACTGGGGGTTGGAACTTGATAGGGGCTACAGGGAATGTATCAGGTGGACCCTAAAGTGTTAGTATTACAAGTGAAGGGAGATATCATGAAAAATATATATGAAACTTTTCAAGTTAGCAGATACACTGCAAATAATTTACTTATTACAGCCATGGATTTAAGACATGGGTGAGACTAGACAGATGCTACATTACCAAAGAACATTTATATCTCACAGACTGGAGGGCTACCCATCCTATATTGCTCACAGATGAAGCACCTATATTAGTTAAGCTGAGAAGGGATATACAATTGACCTTTAGAATGACAACTTTTCCAACTGGGTAGACAAGCATCTGCATCAACATCTAGAAAAATTAAATAGTGATGAACTGGGTGTTGAAATGTTGGATACAACAAAGACTAGATTAGGGAAAAAGGGAAAAATTATAGAGGACATCTGGTCCCAAAGCCATTACAAGATTTAAAAGCTATAGAAATCATTAGACAGCTACAAAAAAGAGAGAGAGAGAGAGCAGAGAACAGAGACATCAAATATATAGCAGCAACTATGGAGAGCTAGGGAATCTCTTGTAGGCCAAATAAATAATCTCACTCAGTTTAGGAATAAGACCCTATGACTTCAATATTTTGCAAATACCCCTAGATTAAATAAGTTACTGACACAGAGTAAGAGTGCAGAAAGCTAAAAGTATTATAGTACAACTGAGAGATCCAGTAATGAGGAAGGCAGTAAAAGATCATGAAGACATGACCAGTCATGAAGATACACTCTCAGAGTTTATAATCAGCAGATGAACAAGTAAATGAAAATGTAGGGGAACTGAGAGCTTATTTGTAAAAGTTAGATCTCCCAAGAATGTTAAAAGCAGACAGAGAATTCCTTATAAAGGAAGTTACTAGAGATAGATTCTAGAAGCATTACAAAATGAAAAAGCAGAAAAAACTCCTGGCTCTGATGGTATCCTCAGTGAGATGTGGAAGCATGCCCAGAAAGAAGCGATATATGGCAGCAACTGTTTAGTAAAGTATTAAATGAAGGGCACAACCCTGTACTGGAAAGAAGCAGTAATAGTTGTTATACCCAAGGAAGGAAAAGACCCTAGTGACCTGAGGCTTATAGGCCCATATTTATTTAAATCATGATTATAAGTTGTTTGCTACAATATTAACTTGGAGAGTAGCCAAAGTCTTACAGAGCATAATTGGATTGAATCAGTGCGGGTTTATTTCAGGCAGGTAGATATTTGATAACATACACAATACATTGTTAATACAGCAAGCTACAGTAAGGAACAAATGAAAACTTATGGTAATAAGTCTAGATGAGCAGAAAGCCTTAGAGAGAGTGAGTAGGGGATTTCTTAAGCACACTTTAGAGGTATTTGGCTTTCCACAGGATTGGATTACTGTCATCTTCAAAATATATATATAGGGAGTCAACACAGTGATAAAATGTGCGTGTGGTATATCTAACCAAATATAATTAACAAGGAGTACCAAGCAGGGATGTCCATTATCACCCCTGTTATTTGGCAAATTACTTAGAACCCTTTGCACAGAGAATTAGGGAATCAAATATAAGGTGGTATAAATGGGATACTTCCAAGGAGAGGATATTGCTCTGAAATCTTCAACAGCTCTGAAAACTCTCAAATGCTGCGCTCAACACTGTCCAAATTTGCCGCACCTGGGAATCACTATAAAGCCCTAGCAACATCTGTCCTTCTGCAATCAGCACAGAAGACAAAAATGCAGGGAAAATACTCCAAGAGCTCTGAAAACCCACAAAAGCTGCTCTCAACCCTGTCCAAATTGTATGTATTTACTGTATAATGTTGTGTCACTGCCAGCCCAGCTGTATGGAATTTTGAATCATATGTCATTTGTGAATATTAATGTGATTAATATGCTTGTCTTACAAATGTAAGAGAACTATGTGTTATGTGTATATTAAATTACTGGTGCAGAAGTGAGTGTTGAACTCTATATTATGTACTGAGCTTCAGGAATGTAACCACAGTGTACCCTACTGGAAAAGAACAGAAATGTGTATGAACTATATACCTGTGCAAATGTATGTTTTGATAGCAGAGGCTGGAACATGCAGAATTAACTTACAAAATTTTAAGAAAATAAGTTGAAATTAAGTGCTTTACGATGTGCTATAAAAAAGTTAGTTAATGCAGCAAGAAGACAGGATGTCTAGAGCTAGAAGTTTCTTTCTATTGTCTTGGAGAGAGATAATTACTAGGTTTCAAATGTAAAGTGTTTTTATTGCTTCCTAGCAGCTGCATATCTGAGGGATTGTATTTTGACACAGAGATGTTGGTTTCTGTTAGCCTGGGAACTGAAGGCAGGTGACATAGAATGATGTCATCCAGCTGACCTAGCAGTAATGTTTTGATATTAATTTGGGAACTCTCTCAGAGACTGTGCATTTTGTATTTGTATTTGCTTTGGACCTAGAAACATCCTCTCATCAGCACTTGCCTTGCTAATAGTAAGTAACCAGGATACAGTAATATATCTTGGATATAAACAGGAATATAGTAAAGATTAGTTTAGATGTTTTCTGTGTTTATTTGAGACTGTCCTGCAATGTTGTTTTAAAATATTTCCTGTGATCCTGAACTCTGTAGTCACTGTGCTGAATTATTGAGTATTGTCTTGTTCTTTTATTATTTATTATTAAATCTATTTAAACCTTTTAATTGTGGCTGATTTGTTTAGAGATATTTAAGCTCCTAAAGTACTTGCATATGCATTTGATGACACTGCACAGGCCACTCCAATAGCCTTGCTGTTGGTCACACTTACCATTTGGATAATAGTAACATTACACAGTAGAATTGGTCATCCTTTGTAAGAGCCTCATAGTAGCTGATAAACAGCTGATTGGTGGCAGTGATAACTACCTTTTAGTCTGGGCAGAAGGGGGCATAGCTAGTAAACCAGTTCCAGCCTTTCCCAGGAGTGTGTGTGTGTGTGTTTGTATATAAATCAAATCTCAAGCGTGTGTGTCAACTACTTAGGCAGGGACACAAATCACTGGTTGAACAGACATAGTGCTGAAGGTTTTGGCTTGACCACTCAGCTGAGATCTTATCCCTATAGCTGTGCCAGTGGGGAGGCTTATTGGGGATCTGGAGAGAGAAGGAGAGGGAAAAACCAGCCCCCAGACTGACTGTGATCTCGGTGCTCTTAAGGGAAATTGTACTTTGCTGTGTGTGTGTACTTGTCATCCTCCCAATGTGTACATCCCTAACTGGTGCTAGCGGTGAAGACTGAGGCTCCTTGATTACTGGGCCAGTGCAGGGGCATCATAAATGCATCATAGGTTCATAGGTGTATACTAGGCTAATGACCAGTAGGGCCCTTATAAGCCTAGCCATGCACCCAAATGTGACCCACAAATTTAATTTATATATGTGATTTAGTGACTGCTTCTGCTCATCAGAGACATAGGCACCAGACCAGAGGAGAATTTCCAGTTACTCATCCAATGATCCAAGTTGTGCTTAACTCATTACTCCCTAGTGAAGCTTCCAGGTGTTTCTGCAGTTACATCCTACTGATGCCTCTAGGCGTCAAATATTGCTTGTTCATGTTTGCATTAATAATTCCAAAACCATGCTACATTCAAAGTATGAAAATATTTCATCTTAACTTACAAAATTTCAAACACAATTGTTCTGATATTTGACCTCTGTCCGGTGGTGGTAAAGAGATATTAATTGTTCTTCAATGTTTATGTATACTGCCACAAATGTCATGTTTCTCTAAATAGCTCAACAAAAAAGTAGCACAGACAGAGCCGCTTTGCCTCATATGAAAGGAAGGATCTCTGCTTCAGGGCTAGTGCTAGCATTTTGGGGGCCCTGAGCAAATTTCAGTTTTAGGGGGGTCCCCTGGGCACTTCAGTCTAAGCATCACCTGTCACTGCCACCCCTCCTAAACAGCCTTTTAATTCATGCTGCAGTTTTATGATGGTGCTGCACTCCTGAGTGTGTCATCCTCCAGATGAGATGTTAAACGGAGGCCCCATCTGCCTGAGCTGGTGGTAGCTCAGGTGTATGTAAAAGATCCCATGACATCTATTGAAAAGAATTGGGGAAGTTCCCCATAGCCCAGGCCAAATTTCCCCTAGTAGTATATATACCAGCTAGAGTCTTCCCTGAAAAGAGGCTACCAGTCTAGTGGGACTAACCTGATCAACAAAGAATAAATAAATATAAAAATTGCAGATGGCATTATTCTATGTATCACTAATCCAGACAAAGACATATGAAACCTCTTCAAGGAAATAACACATTTTAGTAGAATTACCAGATATAGACTGAATGAATCAAAAACAAAAAAAACTATAGTGACAAATGATGTACCCTTGTGTGAACTGGTGCAAAGTTACTTGTATTTATGGGGACATCAACATCAAGGTATTTAGGTGTGTGGATGAGAGAGGATGTATGACAATCTGCCAGAGAAATATGAGATGAAACAATATCCAAACTATGAGTAACTTGAGAAAATCGAAGATAACAATGGAAGAAGATCAAAAAGTTCAATTTATAAAAATATTTGTAGTCCCATTAATATTTTATTAATACCTGTGTGGTATGGAATGTATCACCTCTTACAGTTTACACACATACTTGTATTCCAGAGCATTTTCCAAAAAATCAACTTAAAAGCATAAGATAACCAAGGGTTTTCTAGTGTAGGACCTCCTAGATTAGCAATCTTAATGTCATTTTATAAATATTTCCTTGTCCTTTTGAATCATGCCTATTATAAGCTAGTAAATCCCTTAGTTAAAAAAGTCAGACTCAAGAAAGGTCTGGATGCCATAAGGAAATATGGGTGTTAACTGAAAGTATTCAAAAAGGCACTATAGGCTTGAATCTGATACTCTACCTAGGGCAAGCATACCAATCCCAGCTTGAAGCGCCAATAATGAAAAGTTAAAAAAAGGAAATCAAAAGCTTATTTTGGAAAGTTAAGAAGGAAAGAGTGGGGTGAGTAAAGTTAATACTACCAATAGAGAGATGAGGGTTGGGTGTGCCAGACAAGGAAATGCATTTCTTAGTATATTTGACCCAGATGATAAATTACCATGCTAAATTGAAGCATATGGCTTGGAATCTGGTTGGAGACAACCAAGACCAGCAGGCATCAGTTCCCTAGAAATCAGTAGAAATACCACTGGGCGAGGGGGTAATTTAGAATATATTGAGATAGTAACACACAATTTTTTAAGTATGAAACCCCGTTAAACTATGTCAAAGGCAACTGCTGACAATAAGTTATAGAGTAACAGATTCTCATTTGTCAGAAAGAGAAGAGCTATATTTGACAGATGGAAAATGAAAAATACAAAAAAATAGACACTGAGGAGAAATAATAGAGGGTGGTTGTTTTAAAGACTGCAGAACAAGTAAAAAATAATTTAATCTCAGTGAGAGAGGCATCATGGATTATATAGGCCTGGTGTCAGAAGCAAGAGAGATTAAACAAAATATCTTGCCACAAGGTAGCAAGAGTCCACTGCTTGAGTTATTAACAGAAGCTAGGAAATATCTTGTCCCAATATAGCAACATTCAATTGCTTGAGTTAATAATGGAAGCTAGGTCCCATAACATGACATAGGGCAAGATATTAAGTAGAACACATAGAGCACTAGTTGACATGCTCAGTCAGTCAAAGTGATAAGCAAATAAGGAGCAGTTGGAACAGGAGACCTACATACCCCATGTAACCACATCATTAATGCACTAAGATATGCTACGAAATCCAGAAAATTTAGAATCTTTGCATGGAAGTGTCTTCATTGCTACTTTCACACTCTACTCAGGTTAAGCAAAATGTTCCCACAGGAGTCTGAGGAGTGTTGAAGAAGTAATACAAGGGAATTATAAATGTGTGAAGATGTGCTCTGGGTGTGTGTATCTGAATCAGGTCAAAGCCTTTTGACAGACTTGATAAATTCTTTGGATGGAGATAGAAGCATATTTAAGGAAGAACTATTATTGTTGAGATGGGAGAGAAAGCAGAAGTCCAAAAACTGAAAGCATTACTAATACAAATTTGTCTTGCAAGCCAAAAAGATTATAACAAAGTTGTGGAGAAAAAAGGAAAAATCTAGAATGGAGAAGGTGAGAAAAAAGGCAGATAATATAAGGAGTCTAGAAATGGCAAGACGTCCAACAAACCTGTGTAACAGGGCAATTAAAATGGATGGAGCTGGAATGTATTCAAAAGTAGCAACCAAAAAAATGTGAATTAAGTGTTAGAGCTTCTAAGTGCATTTTTACAGCAAGAAACTAGAGGTCATACAAGGGAAATGGGATATGTGACCATCTTAATATGAAACTTCTTGTTGTTAATTGATATAGCTGTCTCAATTCATGTATATAATAGTTAACTCGATAAATTATTTTGGAAAGTCTGAATTTCATTGCATACCTCAGAAGAGTATTATATGGAAACTGTAACTGTAACAAACTTTATTTAAACAGACTGATTAATTTTACTTGTAGGAGAACTCCTACTACTGTAATGGACTTGCACAAAATTTGTACACTTTTGAGGGCTTATGGAATTTTCAAGTTCATCCTGATTTGTTATTTTTTTCTGTTACGTGTTGTAACAATTAATAACTATATGACAATAAACTTTTCATTTTGTTAAATAATAACTCTCTTCAGTATTTATGCACCCTCAACCTTTTTACTTTATGAAAACTTTTTTATCATAACATACTTTTTACTTCTTGTCTTCTGACTTATAGTTTATATCTAATGTATCTGGATGTATATACTATTATATAGGCTTACATTGTTTGTACTTGTCCTTACTAATGTTTGTATGTGGGAGCTTTTCTCCCCGGGCCTCTGCTGAAAATGGATATATATCCAGTCAGACTAGCCCGGTCAACAAATGTAAAATAAAATAAAAATAAAAAAAAATCTAAGTTTGGTCTTTATTTTGGCTTATTTTTGTCTGGATTAATCTGTGATGACCACTTCCATATAAGATTGCTATGTGCAATTTCTGCCTGTTTTCTTAGAGGAATATACAACAGAAATGGTTCAGTACTCCTACATTAGAGACAGTTAGATGAGTGTAACTAGCTTAGCTAGAGATTTTCATCAAATATGTATGCGTATTGAACTGTTATTTTATTCTTCCATGTGCACTTTTCTTCCTTTGCATATTTAACCTGTAAATGCACAGTTAACTTATTCTTTAAATGAAGTGTATTCACTTGTAAGTGCTTGTGACTGGTCCTTATTACACATATATTGTCTCTTTTTCACCTGAGAGGAAGGTTATCATTTACCAGTGTTAACAAGCTGTGGCTCCCTGTCTCCATTTAGCCTTCACTGTTTTGGCCTGCTTACCAGGCATACATTAATCTGTGTGATTTCATGTTTGGCTTAATTATTAACAGCAGCAGGTAACTGAAGATCTCTGGGCAGTTTGTGTGTTTTTGCAGTAGTACCATACCAGGAAGAAAGAAGTGGGCAATTGGACAAGTCTGACAGTCTTTTATTTATTTTATTTATTTTTATTTATTTTATTCGGCATTCATCAGACCTATCATTGAGTACAATGCCCTCTTTGGTACATCCTTTACCAGGCATATCAAACAAATGGAATGTCCACAGAGGTTTCTCACTAAAAGAATACAGGGCGTAAGTAAAATGTCCTATGCAGACCGCCTCAAGGCCCTATCCCTGTATTCTGCCTCCTACAGGATTTTGAGAGAAGATCTATGCATGGCATGCAGGCCATTGTCAGATCCCACAATGATGGACCTCTTGCATATCCACAAAACAAACAGCACCAGAATTACCCATCCTAAAGACTTAAACCTTGTCTATGATATAAATAGGACCTGCTGGAGGGATACCTATGTATCCCAGAGAGTACCCCATCTATGGAACAGGCTCCCTATCTATATGAAGCAGAGTTTCTCCCTAACCCAATTCAAGTGCAACTTGAAAAATTGGATGGGAAACCAGAAATTCATCCCTGGTTTGGCACCTATGTCTCTAATGGACAGAGGTAACCTGTAAATAGTTAATCTCCCAGGCCCATTCTTACACTTATCAAGGGTATCAGAATTTGTCAGAGATTTGGGATGCATGGCTAGGCTTAAACAGGTCTTTGTGGTCATTAGCCAGGTAAACATCTATGAACCTATGAATACCATCTATCCGGGAAACTTTCCAGTACATTGGTTATACATCACCATTTTTATCTCATTTCCTCCTATCCTAACTGTTAGTAATTGAGCCTCTTCTCCCTCTAGCCTTGGCATATTTAATTATTCCATAAACATTTCCATTTGTACCTTTTCTTCAGTTCCATATTTCTCTGCTTTATATTAATGATGTGTTCTTGGAAATAAAAAAAAATAATAACAAATTGGAAAGCTACATCATGGCAAATGATAAACTCATAGGGAAGTCAAAGAGGTTGGGAATGGACAAGGTGAGGTTATTCAGTCTTTGATAAATGAAAATGATAGTTTGAAAGCCATGGTTGCAGCCTACAATGCCAAAATGGAAATCGTTGGAGCACCTATTAATGAACAGGAGGACGGGTCAAGAAGGAAGAATCTAAGATTTGCAAGGATTCGTGAGGCTGTAGATGGCAGAGACTGTAAGTCACTTATTCAAAGACAACTGGAAATCTGGACTAAAATCCTACAGGCAGACCTGTGCATTGAAAGAGTTCCTAGAATGGCTTGGACACCCAGAAGGGCACAGCATGGACACCCAAGGCAAATCATTGTCCACTTCAGCACTTATGCATTAAGAGACCAAGTTCTTTCAGAGCTCTGGAAACTGGGTACTAAATTATATGTCAGAGAAGCATGACTATACATAGATCAGGACAATGCGGGAGATTTGTGGAAAAAGAAGGCTGCCTTAATTACAATCCAGATGCAAGCAAAAATCAAGAGAATTAACTCCAAGATGCTGTAGCTAGCCATAATAAGACTCATGTAGCCTATGCAAGCACAAACATATAGTGTTGGGGGAGCTGGGGAGGCAAAGGCTGATATTGAGATGGTGGCACTTGGTTAAGTTTTCAGACAACAAAATCAATGCTCAGTGGAGTCTTCACATGAAGAATAAAGAGAGCCCAGAGGAGCAGATTGTCTGTTGAAGGGTTTATTCATCATGTTTCAGAATTAAAATTAAAATTAAAGCTTCCTGTGCCAACATACTAATATCAGCCATGGACGCAGTCTCACTATTAGGACCTTGATGGAGTTGCTCTTAGATACAAACATTATTATTTTTGAAGGCCAACTTTTTCCACAGTACAGGGGGGTAGCAATGGGGCAGTGTGTGCCCCATATTTGCCAACATTGTTTTGGCATTTTGGGAGAAGGAGATTGTGTTTAAAAGTGTATTCACTGATTATTGGACATTTTATGGTCGTTTCTTGGATGACATTATTGTTTTCTGGAAAGGAAGTGAGTGGGAATTGCATAATTTCCTGGAATTTATAGAGCAGAGCAATGAATTTCTGGAATTCACGAGTACTATTTCATGGGATATTACCCATTACTTGGACATCACACTACAAAGAAATAGGAACATCAAACAATTTAGGTCCAATATTTTCAGAAAACCCACATATTCCTACACCCTTCTGCACTTCGATAGTTGCCATCCACTGTCACAGAAAAAATCCCTAGTAAAAGGGCAAGGGGTTAGGATAGCAAGAATGGTATCAGAACATGATGAATTTGTACATCAGTTGAATATATTAAAAAACATGCTGACAAAGAGAGGATACCCAGAAACATTTGTGGATGGGATACTGAAGGAAGTTACAACATTTTATTCCTCTGTTAGGGAAAGCACAGAGGAGCGAAGAAGTGGTTGTACATAATGAAGGGAAAAACTTAAACAAATCAAGTATATTTAGATTTAACAACCAGTTATACAATATTAAAAGGATTTTAACACACAATTGGCACATATTCAGTGCAAACCCAGAACCCCTTGATATGGTAGGAACATTCCCTAAAATTGTTTATAAAAAAGATACCAGCATAAAAAATATGATAGAAACCTATAGAAAGATGGATGCAAGGACAGGGGGCATGGTAAAATGTGAATTTTGCATGCAATGCAAATATATAGTGGAAGGCAAGGAGGTACATATACCCAATTATGGTGGATATATAATATGAAACAAGTTCACTTGCAGTAGTAAGGGAGTCATATATCTAGCTAAGTGCTCCCTGTGTCCATGTTTTTTACATAGGAAAAACTAGCAATGCACTGAGAACTAGAATCTACCAACATTATTATGACATTGGTAGGAATGAAACAAAAAATGTCTTAGAGGCACATATTGGCTTGCACCCAGGACACAGTTTCAGGTTCACTATCATTGAGCAAGTCACTTTGGGTGGGTGGGGGGGGGGGCCCTGAATGAATATCTAGAACTGAAGGAGCTCAGATGGCAAATGAGAACTAATGCCTCTGAGGTACCAGGACTCAACAGTGCAATTTCTATTAGTTCTATTTTAAAACTTAAAGCAGAATTTTACATATAAGTGTTTTATATAGGATGATGTCATGTAGCATTTTTAAGTAATTATTTGTATTTATGTATGAGTTCACTTTTTGTATAAAGGAAGTGATGTCATTTTATGTGATTAAGACAATGTATAAAAAGTGAGTTTTTTGTTACAATGGTATTCTGATGAAGTTTCGACAATGTTATTGCACCTCTGGGAGTAAAACCGGAAGTGTAAGAGCTTTCATTTTAATTCACAAAGAAACTTTTTGTGACTTGTTTTTTGAAACTGGCCAGGCTATGGAAAACTTTTTTGGGGCATATGAAAAAAAGAAAACAAACTTTCCATTGTCAGAATATGTTGTGCAATCCATTGTCAGAATATGTTGTGCAAGTCTTTTTCAGGCAAACAAAAAAAGAATCTTGATTCAGTTTACAACTAAAGTGGGAGCAAAAGAACTGAGAGGTTTACTATCATTTTTTTCAAAAGTCAATCGGACGTCTGTTATGATTCCGAACATCAGATTGTCATCTACTATATGTAAAATAAATTGAAATGATGAACAGACTTATGTGAATGCAACAGTTCCTTCACCTTTAAGAGTCCGACGTACTGTATGGAGATAGCTATACAGTGTGGTTTGGAAATTCATCCATATCCTCACTGTAGTGCAATCTCGGAGATGGAATACATTGTTAGCAGGGGGTGTGGGATGCCCCCCTGCAAAAACATGATATGTGGTATAGGAGTTTCATTTACATGAGCTCCTATATGGATATCACGTGATGTTTTCAGAGACAATGTTGAATCTGCTGCATCGATCAGCTGATTTGACATTGTAATGTGGTAGTGATTCTGTTTTCGGTGTATTACTTTGAAATTGTGAACGGAATTTATTTTGCCATTCGCAATTTTGATAGTAAACTGAACTAAGAGAATATTGGCTGTCAATATGTAAAGAAGTAGTGGACAGCACTAAATTCTGTGATGAAAGAGGATTATTTTGGTTTGTGGTCTTCAATGTTGTGGCAGAACAGGTAGTTTACATCCTTCTAAGGTGGGAGTTGCTTATTGAAGGCTTAGTGTCTATTATTCTAAAAGTGCATTAATTCTGGTTTAAGCACTTGGGCTTGGGGCCAGTTATTTTACATTAAGAAGGTGTGGTCTGCACTCTTGTGGGAGGAGAGCGTAGATTCTGCCATTCTGAGCTGGGAGTTTCTAGTTAAAGGCTTATTGTGCCTGATTATTTGAACTGTTTCTTTCTGAAATTGGTACGCATTGTTTTCTGTAGCACAAGACTAGATTCAGACCTGCTGAATCTAGCTTTGTTTGTATAACTTGTGCACTTATCCAGGCCATCTTTTTCTGGAGAAGGTTCTCCTGCACCCTAGTGTCAGGAGTGTGCAGTTAGAATTTGTCTGATCGAAGACTGCTGGAACGGGGCTCAGTTTTTAGCTTTTTATTGGTTAATTTGTTTAAATCAGTTTGCTCATTTGCTACTGTTATATTAAAAAAATACTTTAGAGAAATACTTAAATAAAGGAGCGACCAAGGTGACATAAACTGCAAGAATTCTTAATAAAAATGTTTATTATGTCCAAAATAAGAGGTAAGCGCTTTCGCAAGGAATTGCTTCTTCAGACCTTTTAAAAACAACTAATGAGACAACTATATATACACAAATAATAAATTCAAAATCTCCAATCATAAAACAGCAACAATTAACTAAAGGTACATCATCAGAAATGCATCCTTAAAGACACAATACAACCATTCTAAAGGACATTATGATAAAACATCATAAGATATAATGAAAAAATATATATATAATAAAAAAGTATCAAAGCATTTCCCTAAAAATAAAATTACAAAAATGTGTTAAAAATATGTTAAAAAATAATACTAATTCCAGTGATTTATTTACTTAGGAACCCTTCTTTTCCTAAGCAAGGGCTTGATTGTGGCACGTTCATTGAGACACCTGCCCCTATCAGCTCTCAGAATAATCATCCAGTTATTCTCCTTATATTCAGTATGGTTGCGAATGTCACCCACTCTAACAGTGGGCTTAATAATATCTATAACTCTAAATGTGAAATAATGTCCTTCTCCACAACTCATTACGTGCTTCGACAAGGCATTATAATCAACATCCCTACGTATACTATAAACATGTTCCCTCATACGTTCTCTCAGCAATCTATTTGTCTTGCCCACGTAAAAAGACATGCATGACACACACTCTGCTAAGTAGACCACATTCGTGGTCCTACAATTGGCATTCACCTTAAATCTGAAACTTCTCCTTAAATCAGGATGGTCAAAAGAGTCAGACATATTAATGAGACCACAAAAGTTACACTTCCCACATGGCTGTGTAACACCAGCCTCTACTAAATCACTGGAGATATCCTTATTGCTACATAATATCCTTTTCAAGTTCTTCGTATTCCTATAAAGGAAAGATGGATTGTCACCAATAATACCACTGATCTCTGGATCTACCTGTAAGATAGGCCAATTCAGCTTACAAATATTCCTTAATGCTCTGTGATCTCTAGTAAAAAACAGGGGTATTTTAACTCACCTTTGTAAATTCGAATGGTTACTCAATGGGCCTTCCACTCTCGGGCCATAATATGGTGCTGCTGTCCCTCCTCTAAGATGTTTTAAATCAGACCAACATCTGGAAATTTCAGTCTGACCATACCCTCTCTGTAATAGTCTTTGCTCAAGCTGTTTAATTTCAGACTGAAAACCCTCCTCAGTAGGGTTCAGTCTGGAAGCTCTAATACCTTGTCCATGAATAAGATTGTGAAAAACATAATTTGGATGCATGCTCCTTCTACTTAACAACGTATTCCTAAAACAAGTCTTACGACACACTCCTGTATTGATCATAGAACCCTGCAGTTTCTCTATAAATAGCTCCAAATACTCAATCCGAGTCATGGAAGCAATCATAGTGAATTTCAAACATTCACATAGCTCATTCATTTGGATAAAAAAACATTCCAATTCAGGTTTCGTCCCTCTCCAGAGAAAAAAACAAATCATTGACAAAGCGTCGATAAAATACAACCTTCGTGTCAAACTCTCTCATTTTAAATAGGACTATATTTTCCCAATGTCCCAGGAACATATTGGCGTAGCTATTGGCACAAGACATGCCCATAGCTACGCCATGCCTCTATATAGTGCCTTTTTTAGGCAAGGTTCAAATGACAAATTCACCACTATAACAGGTACAAGCAAGCAAAATCTGAGGGTAATGCTACTCAATGCTAGAAGTCTAAACCTCAAAATGCACTCACTTGAGGCGCTCTTTAAAATGGAGAACATCAACATCTGTGCAGTGACAGAGACATGGTTCAAGGCTCCTGACATCACCCCTGCATTACCAGCCTATAATTCATACCACACCTTTCAGTGCTGGCGTGTCCATATTCATTAAGGATATCCACACCTCCAGGCTAGTTGCTCAGCATAATGCATCCGAGATTATCCAAGTGCAACTAACTTTGGGCAAGACCGCAATCCAAATTGTAGCTTGCTACAGATCCCCCACCATGCCTCAGGATTCCTACTCTTCATTTCTTGATACACTGGAAAATATCAGGGTACAACTTACCCTAATAATGGGTGATTTCAACTACCCCACCATTACCTGGGAAAACTACTCAAGTACCAACACTTTTGCTCAACATTTTCTGGAACTCATAAATTTCAACGCCTTGGATCAACTTTTACACACCCCCACCAGGGGCAGCAATATCCTAGACCTAGTCATTACCAACATGGGTGACTGGTGTTCCACACCAGAGGTCAATTCCTTGTTGGTCAGACCCGACCACAAGCTAATCTCCCTAGAAATCCACATCCCGCCCCCACCCCCCATTAGGGAAACCACTGTAAAAAATTTCTTCAAAGCCAACTTCATGCTTCTTAAGACAGAAGTGTCAAACTTCACGACACCCATGCAGACGGACAATAGAGGTACGACTGCTGAATCCTACACAAATGCACTTTAAAACCACTTACATGAGTGCATGGATCATGCTATCCCTAACAGAACCAAGATGCTATCCTCCCAAAAAAGGAAGCCAATCTGTTGGTCTCCTGCCATAAACAAACTCTACAGCAGAAGAAAGAAACTGCTGCAAAAAAGAGTAAAATCCCATGATTGGAGGAACTCCCTGGTCAGCCTCAGTAAGAAGCTGAGATCCCTCATAAAATCCTCCAAAGCTAGTTATGAAAATAAAATCACCACTGTTTCTAAAAACAGCCACAAAACATTCTATAGCTATGTCAAGAATTTCAATGGCAACACTCAGATCTGCTCTGAGTTACAGCACAATGGTACTAAATATACAGAACCAACTGATATTGCCAACATCCTGGCAGATAGTTTCAGTGCTAACATTACCCCCCTCTCACCCCCTAAAGGGCCCATCTCTATAGCAGAAGAATGCAAAGTTCTTGTAATTATGGCTGCACAGGTAAAAAACACACTCTCCAAAGCCAAGAACACAGCATCCATGGGGCCTGACAACATCCCAGGCTGCATTCTACACAAACTATAGAATGAACTGGCACTCCACCTAAGTATCATGTTCAATCACAGCGTCACCTCAAGCTTTGTGCCCACTGAATGGCGCACAGAGATGGTTAGCCCACTCCACAAAGGAGGGATCCACCATGGACCCCGGTAACTACTGACCCATTAGCTTGACTAGCCTGATCTGCAAGGCCATGGAACATATCATGGAACTTATAAACAAAGACATTGGTAATCTCCAAACTCTGGACCCCACCCAGTTCAGGTTTGTAAAAGGCAGATCATGTCTCCTAAACCTGATAGACTTCTTTGAAGCAGTCACCAAAGCCGTAGATGAGGGAAAGGTGGTTCACACTGCCTATCTAGAGCTCGCCAAGGGTTTTGACAACATCCCCCACTCGGGAATTATAGATAAACTCACTAAACTAGGTATAAATCCCTATGACACAATATGGGTTGCCAACTGGCTCACTGACAGAACCCACACTGTGAAAGTAGCAGACTCCAAATCCGACTTCAGAACAGTGACAAGTGGAGTACCACAGGGTTCAGTCCTGGGTCCTGTCCTGTTTGGTATCTACTTCTCTGAAGTACAGGCTAACACAGAAGGTCTTTGGCTAATGAAGTTTGCAGATGACTGCAAACTAGGAGCCATAATCAAAACTCCTAATGATGTGGACATCCTACATAAGGGCCTCACTGATACAGATGTCTGGTGTCAAAGCCATGGCCTCAAGCTCAATGCTAAAAAGTGCATTGTCATCCCTTTTGGTAAAAACTCTGTACCCATGAACTACTACATAGGCGGTAGTCTACTTAACACTGAAAGTGCGATACGAGACCTTGGGACACAGGTGGACAGTAGTCTCTCCTTTGATAATCACAATGCCACAGTAGTCAGGAAATCCTTCTACATGGCACACCTCTTCACAAAAGATTTCTCATCCAGGAAAAAAGAGGTAATTGTTCCCCACTACTCATCACTCATTAGACCCATTATATTGTACAATGGCCCTTTTGGTATGTACCTCACAAGACATCTACAACAACTGGAAAGGCCACAGAAATACCTCACAAAGAGGATTACCAGTCTCAAACAGATGCCCTATGCAGACCGTCTCAAAAAACTCCAGCTTTACTCCGTCGCATATCATCTACTCAGAGGTGATCTCTGCCTAACATACAAATCTATGTCAAACCCAGAGCTGTTGGACATGCTCCTTTTAAAGAAATCCCATTCCCTCCAAGCTACACACTCTAGGGACCTAACTCTTGTCACCACAATAAACAGAACATGCTGGAGGGATAGATTCCTGTCCCAGAAACTTCCCATACTCTTGAACAAACTACTTATCTATATCAAACAAAGCTCCTCATTAGCACCTCTTCAAGAAAAATCTAGATGATTGGATGGGAAATAGGAAATTCACCCCGGGAATCACTTCTATGGCTCTGCTTGACAGGGGCACAGGAAAATAATTTTATTGGGTGGCAAAAGCCAGGGTACCTTTTTTGGCTAGGCTTATATAGGCCCTAGGGCCAATAGCCTAGTTCCTCCCTATGAACCTATGAACTGGAGGTTGGGAATGTGGAATAATTTTAAAAATGACAATGTGCTACACATACCTAGCATTATTAATGTGCATGGTAGTAGAGGTTTTGTAAGGTACAGAGGATAGCCGAAGACTTGTTATTTTTGTGGAAAAATTAATCATTTAATTAATGAATGTGACAAAAAAGGATGGTATTTATGTTGTCAGACAGGTCATAATACAAAGAAATGTGAAGTAAAATGTAAGAAATGTGGTAATATAGGACATTCATGGTTAGAATGTGAGGCAGAAATACAAGAAAATGAAAATGAAATTATGAATCACAAAAAAAGTGGATAAATGGTGCTGTCGCAAACCAGTAATCAAAGTCAGAGCACCACTCGATCAGTATGGATGTAGGCAACCATTTATTCAATGTTCAAACACCAAACCAAGTCAAAACCAACACTTTAACATTGTTAACATACAAATAACGTTTTCGTCATCAACTTCATCAGATATACAACAATCCCACAGTTCCCCTTAAATAACCAAGTTACAAATTCAATTAATAAATTCAACCAATAAAATCAAAGTATCAATTAATATAGTCTTTGCGTAACCATGCCTATATTCATGTTCCATTTAATTGTTAAAAATCAACGTTGTTATGTTAAAATGTAATTCATATATATAATATACATTTTTTTAAAAACATTTAAAAATTGTCTGTGAAAAACCCACCATCTGTTAAAACCATTCAAACTATAATTTCATACATAAATACAGTAAATGTTGTGGTTTTTGGCTCCCCCAAGTGGTACAAATATAGATAACCTCACATACTGTGAAATGTAAAACCATATAAAACCTAATATTTTTAAGAGCTGTAAATGCAATTTAAGCTTAGCTGATCTCAATTTTAAAACTGGAGCTAAAGATATCATATCATGAAGACCCGGAGGTCTATTTGCTTCTAATGATAACTGCCAGTATAATTCCCTATATTACCCTGGTTGAATATAGGGAATTATACTGGCAGTTATCATTAGAAGCAAATAGACCTCCGGGTCTTAATGATATGATATCTTTAGCTCCAGTTTTAAAATTTAGATCAGCTAAGCTTTAACTGCATTTACAGCTCTTAAAAATATTAGGTTTTATATGGTTTTACTTTTCATAGTATGTGAGGTTATCTATATTTGTATCACTTGGGGGAGCCAAAAACCACAACATTTACTGTATTTATGTATGAAATTATAGTTTGAATTGTTTTAACAGATGGTGGGTTTTTCACAGACAATTTTTAAATGTTTTTAAAAAAATGTATATTATATATATGAATTACATTTTAACATAACAACGTTGATTTTTAACAATTAAATGGAACATGAATATAGGTATGGTTACGCAAAGACTATATTAATTGATACTTTGATTTTATTGGTTGAATTTATTAATTGAATTTGTAGCTTGGTTATTTAAGGGGAACTGTGGGATTGTTGTATATCTGATGAAGTTGATGACGAAAAAGTTATTTGTATGTTAACAACGTTAAAGTGTTGGTTTTGACTTGGTTTGGTGCTTGAACATTGAATAAACAGTTGCCTACATCCATACTGATCAAGTGGTGCTCTGAAAATGAAATTATACAAGAAAATGAATTAGAAAAGAATGCTATACAAGAACACACAACATAACAAGAAAAATAACATAGAAATTGTATTTAAATTTAAAGGGAAAGAGAGAGAAAGAAAAACAAAAAAAAGAGAGACAGATGAAACGAGCAAAGAAGGGTCAGAGTTACATATTGTAAAAGGCAAGAAAAATTCAATAGGAAAGACAGTTAGGGGAAAGAAAAAAACATTTAAAATATAATGGTAAGAGAGAATAAGAAAGGTGAAGTATAAGAAGATTATTCTAACAGCTGTTCTATAAAGCTGAAAATATTAGCTTTGAATGTTAACAGTATGAAGAATATTAAGAGAAGAATTGGTATTTTACAATGGTGTGCTGTAGTAGATGCTCAACTTGTAGTGTTAGAAGACATCAGAATGCTAACAGAAGAAGAAAGGGTGCAAACAGAAAAACTTTGGAATGGTACTGTTATTTGGAATATAGGCAAAGAAACATGTTCAGGTATATGTATATTATGCCAGGAAAATATAAAAGTATTAGATATTACAATAGTACAACTGGGCCAAATAACAGTAGAGGATATAAGATGGAAAAATACGTATATAGGATTTATATGCATATGTGACAAAAAAAAAGAGAAACAATGTTTAAAAGCATACCTAATTATGTCTGTGTTAACATGGATATAATAATGACAGATGACTTTAATTGTAATTTGAGAAATAAAAAGGAATAGTTGCAATGTTAAAATGGTTACTGAAATTATGAAAAGTGGAAAATTAAAGATATGGGGAAATAAACATTGGACTTAAAGAAATGAAATTAAGACAGAAATTGATTCTTTTTTGATATCAGAAGGCCTAAAAAATAAAAGGGAATTATATATAATGGGCTATCTGATCATGTGGTGATTTGGATAAGAAGTCATGAAAATGAGGAATATATTACAATAGAAAAAGGCATAAAAAGAGTAAATGAAAACGAGTTAATATTCAGGAGAAAGAAAATAAATTACAGAATTATGGCAACAACATATTAGTATGAGAGATTCTCACAAAAATTGCCAATATGGTGGATTCAATTCAAAAAGAAATACAAAAAAGTATTTTTTAGAATGTATAGAAAAGAAAAGGAAAAAAGAAAAATGGAATAAAAAATATTAAGTCAAGAAATATTTAAAGACTTGATAAATAAGAAAATCATTTTATGAAAAAGAAAAAGGATTATATAGAAGAATTCAGGATAAGGTTAATTGTTATATAAGCAAAAATGTTGCTAACAAGGAAAAAAAAGTAGCACCATACTTATGTAAAATAGTAAAAAAGGAAAGATAATAAGACAATTAAAAATAAATAAGGGAAACAAGTTAAAAAAAACAAGGGCTTGCAGAGGATGTTCTTTTGAAAATAATTGAGTAGGATGATCCAAATGACAGTTCGGCAATTTCATGGGGTGAGATGGCAGATACACTTTTCAAACAATGAGAATGTGGAAATGGAAACAAGTGATGTGGCAGCAAAGAATGCAGCAGTTAAAACTTAAGCAACAGTGACAGAAAGTAAAAGATGAAAGCAGTAAGAGAATGCAGCGGTTAAAACTTATGCCAGCAGGTAAAAAAGAAGAGCAGCAATAAACTGTAGGGCAGATTCACGAAGGCTTGCACAGAGTCTAAGAGCAGAGTAAGCCGGCAGACAGCCAATATGTCTGCTGAGCGATCCAGCAACAGCCGGCAGGGGCGTGCATGAGAGCTCTTAAAACTACTCTTGCAAGGACAGCGTCATGTTATGCAAATTACCTCATTTGCTGCTGAAAGCTATGCAAATGAGGTAATTTTGCGATCCAGGAAACACTAACCTGTCCGTGGAAGAGTAGAGTTATTTGCAGAAATGTACTGCAAATAGCAAAACGGAGCTTTGACAACTCCAAATAAAGGATGCATCCAGTTGAGGAAGCATGCCAATGGCCAAATATAAGGCCATTGGCATTTATATCTGTTGCAAAATAATAAAAATGAAATCATTTTTTTCCGCCGATCTCCGATGTTTAAGAGTAGCGCAGTGCCGCGCAAATGTGTGGCGCCATAAAAACCAGAAAATAAAAAAAAGGCAAAATAGGCATTTTATTAAAAATATTCTTCTGCCATGCAGGTGAATGGCAGGCTGAAGACAACATGGCTACTGAGTAGCGGTTGCTAAGGGGGAAAGCTCAGTTTGAGAGATGTAACCAAGCATTAGTAGGCAATCCTATGCAAATAAGGATAAGGATAGTGAATCCCAATTTTCCCTGCCATATGAACCATGTCCCTAGAGTGTAAGTGTAGGATTAGGGGAGTAGTAGAGTAGAAGATAGGTGACATCATGAGGGGGTATGTATGAAAGACTGTAAGCTTATTGGAGCAGAGTGGCATGTGTTTGCTGTGAGCTACTCAGGACTGGAAGAGGCATGCCTACAGTTGTCTTAACTGAAACCCAGAAACCGAAGGTGTACGCCGTGGATATCACTAAAGTTTCTTGCAAAGATGCTTACACTGTGTGCACGCGTGTGTGCGCCTGTAAACCTGTCTAAGCCTGTCTGCATGTGTGTGCACCCATGTAAGACTGTGTAAGGCTTACTAAGCCTGTTTGCACGGATGTGCACCCGCCTAAGCCTGTGTAAGCCTGTGTAAGCCTGTGTGCGCGTGTGCGTGTGTTTGCGCTTGTTTGCGCGGCGCTGCTCCCTGTGGAAACAGAAAGGGAAAAGGTAGGAAAAGAAGTAGTAGGAAGTTAACCAAGGAGAACTAGCAGAGCTGCCAGGTGAAATCAATCAGAATCAGCCAATTACACAGGCAGTACACTAGCCCAGCCCAGCCCAGCACTTAAAACTCTGCAAACAACATTCCCCCATGTTTTACTCAAAAGCACTGCAACACTGCAGTATACAAAGAGAAGTGAAAACTTAAAAAGCTTAACTGAGACAAAAAAATGTTAGGGGCTGCCATTGCTATTATAAGGCAACATGTGCAAGATGCTGAGGGTGGTGCTATTGCAAATGCTGCTGAGCAACCCACAGTGAGGAGACAGAGAAGAGTGTACAGACCCAGGGTAACCTACCAGGGGCTACATGAGCTGGAGATAGTGGAACGCTATAGAGTGGACAGAGACCTCCTGCAGCAAATTGTTGAGCTGTGCAGGCCACGCCTCACACACAGAACCAACAGAGGGGAACCCATCCCAGTGGAAACCAAAGTATGTGTTGGCCTAAGAATACTAGCAACAGGTACCTTCCAGAGACCAACTGGTGATATGATGGGGATTTCACAGACATCAGCATCCAGGGTACTGCACCAGTTCTTGAATGCCATGTCAGCACATGTCGGTGATCATGTATATTTCCCCAATTCCCGTGAGGCATTGGCCAGCAATATGCGTCTCTTCCAGCAAATAGCGGAATACCATGAGGTAGTGGGTACAATTGGCTGCACGCACATACACATCAAAGCACCAGCCAGTAAGTGAGGTAGGGCCTACATCAACCGCAAGGGCTTCCACTCCATCAACTGCCAGGTCGTGTGCGATGCCCAGGGCATAATACTGAATGTGTGTGCTGGCTGTCCTGCAAGCTAACATGATTCCCATATCTGGCATCTGACGCAGCTGTACCAGTCATTTGCCAATGGGGACATCCCTGAGGGTCACCTAGTGGGGGATAATTGATATGCACTGGAGCTGTGGCTGATGACACCCATCAGAAATGCACACACACCTGAACAAGAACACCATAATGAGGCACACACACAAACACGAAATGTAATCGAGCGTGTGTTTGGGATGCTCAAGTCATGGTTCCGGTGCCTGGACACATCTGGTGGAGCCTTGCAGTACTCACCAACTACATGTACCCAAATTGTCATGGTATGTGCCATGCTACACAATATGATCCTGTGAAAACAGCTGCAGCAGGAACATCATGGGGCAGGGTCAAACAGCCCCCCACCATTGCCAAGGCCTGCACAGGCACAGCGTGACTCGGAGGAGGAACAACCTGAGCCTGTCCCAGTAGGCAGAAGGAGGCGTGCCCAGTATGCCTTGGCCTTGGCAAAGAGGCAACGCATAGCACATACACTGGCTCAGTAGGAACCTTGGAAATTATACCTCTCTCTGACTTGCACATAAAATAAAAGGGATGCCTAACTTGACACTACCTGTTTTCAAACATGTATAGGGAGTGTACTATGTGCATCCGACATAGGCAGCCCTGCAGCACCACCTGAGGCATGATTGCCTTGTTTTAAGCAATATAAAGCAGTGCTAAGCAGCTTTTACCACTATTTAGTATATGTAAACAAAATTGCCCGTGCTAACAAGCGCAACGTCGGGCAATGTTGAGCAATGTTGGGCAAGGTCGGGCAAAGTCGGGCAAAGTTGAGCAAAGTCAGGTAAACATGCTCATATTTGCTTTACTGTTCCTTAAACAGTCTGATCTGCCCAGCATGAAAATAAAAAGCAGTGACTGGGCTCGACCCCAGGATACTGTGCACTATAGTCACAGTACTGAACCACTAAGCCATGACAGCATTACATGGGCACAGACACAGCAGGACAATTGTACACTAATGCAAACACAAAGAAATGCTGTATCATGACCCTAAAGAGGCAGATGGGTAACCTCCCCCACAGGCCTATGCAGACAGATCATACTGGGCATGATCACACACTTAGGCCATATCTGAGTACAGCAGTGGGCCACACATATCTGGCAGTTGCATGTTTCACTCCAGGAACCTGCCACTATTCACCAATCCTGCCTTTTGCACACAGTTATATGAAAACAGACACATATAATATATTGGAACCCTGTCATAATCAAACTATGTACCACAAGTACTTTAGTTGTTCACAGAAAGTGAAAAAGCCAAGAAGATCAATACACCTGCAATCAGTATCATCAGCAAACAATGTGCACTCCAGATATTATCCAATCCATGTTCTGGCAAAAGAATCTGTGAAGGAGTCCACAGAGAACCATGACGCTTCCTTCCCCTATGTCATAAATAGCAATGTACACTCATATATGTCCTGAGTCAGTGCAAACTGTAAATGACTTACATTGCCAACATCCTCTCAGACAGGCCCATACATACATACCACCCTCTCACTGACAAAAGGCCCTATCATCATACCTGGAGATTGTGAAAGCACAGATATCACATATAGAATGGTTAAAAAAACTCCTTCCAAACCTGAAAACATGGCTTCTATGGGATTACATTGTTTCCCTAGCTGTGTCATAAGTGAACTCCAGAACAAACAGAGCCTGCACCTGAACAGTCTGTTGAGACTCACCCTCTGTACAGGATATGAAACTGTTGAATGTGTTACAGCAATGTTTGACACACTCCACAAGTGTTGGTGCACAACGGAACATGGGAACTATTATCTTATAAGCCTACTAAGCCTGATCTGCAAGGCCATGGAGTCCATCATGATGAAACTCATAAACAGAGCTATTGGGAGCCTACAAACACCCAACCCTACCAATTTTGGTTTGGTCATGGGCAGATCATGGTTCCCAAACCTGCTAGACTGTTTACAAGGCAGTCACCCAGGACATACATCAATGAAATGAGCTACACATGTCCCACATAGACCTTGAAAAGCCCTTTGCCAACATCCCAGGCACATGTCGTATCCACAAAATCAGCAACCTGTGCATAAATACGTCAATCATCTGATGGATTGCCAACTGGGGCACAGATAGATCACACAAGGTAAGAATCGTGGTCTCTTGTACAAGCTGGTAACAACAGCTGTCCCCCATGGCTCAGTCCTGGGACCCCTCCTGTCTGGTGTATACTTTTCAGAAATACAGTCAAACACACCAGGGCTATGTTTAGCAAAGTTTGTGGATGACTGCCAAAAAGTTGTCATAATCAATGTTTGGGACAACAGAGACATCCTTAAAAAGGGTCTCAGTCAGAGAGATGTGGTGTCAAAAGTATGTCCTCGAGCTACATTCATAGAAATACCACATAAGTGCCAATACCCTAAATATGGAGGTGATAATAAGGGATCTATGGACAAATGTGGATAGTCATCTGTACTTCCAGAAACACATTCACAAAGTGGTCAGAAAATCATGCTATGTGTTCCCACAAACTGCCAAGGTCTTTGCATGTAGGTCAAAGGAGGTTCCCTCTACCCATCAGTCATCAGACCCATCAGAGAGTACCACAACACACCTGCGATGAATCTGACTAGGCACCTTCAGCAGCTGGAAAGACTAATGAAGTACCTCAACAGGAGGATTACTGGCCTTAAATAGTTGCCACATGCAACAAGACTGAATTTAACTCAATCTGTACTCCGTTGCATACTGTCTACTCAGGAGATCTCTGCCCAACAGACAGGTCCATGTCATGGCAACACTCTGATCTGCTCTGAGTTACAGTTCAATGGCACTAAATATACAGACCCAACTGATATTGCCAACATCCTGGCAGATAAGATCAGTGTTAACCTTACCCCCCTCTCACCCATGAAAGAGCACATCTCTATAATGGAAGACTGCAAAGTTGCTGTCATCACGGCTGCACAGGTAAAATACACTCTCCAAAGCCAGTATCACAGCATCCATGGGATCAGATAACTTTCCAGGCTGTGTTCTACACAAACTACAGAATGAAATGGCACCACACCAATGTACCATGTTCAGTCATAGCCTCACCTCAGGCTCTGTGCCTGCTGAATGGTGCAGAGTGACGGTTATCCCACTACACAACGGTGGAGACACCACGGACCCCAGGAACTAGCACCCAAGTAGCCTAATGAGCCTGCTCTACAAGGCCATGGAATGTATCATTATACAACTTATAAAAAAAGACATTGGTAATCCCCAAACTCTGGACCACAACCATGTTGGGTTTGTAAAATGCAGATCATGTCTCTTAAACCTGACAGATGACATTGAAGCAGTCACCAGAACCATAGACAAGGGTAAGGTGTTTCACACAGCCTATGTAGATCTTGCCACAGCTTTCAACACCATCCCCCACTCTGGAATTATAGATAAACCCACTAAACTAGGTATAAATTGCTGTCACAAGATGGGTTGCCAACTGGCTCACTGACAGAACACACACTGTGAAAGTAGCAGACTCCAAGTATGACTTTGGACCAGTGACGAGTGCAGTACCACAGGGCCCAGTCCTGGGTCCTGTCCTGTTTGGTATCTACTTCCCTGAAGTAAACTTTAACATGGAAGGTCTGTGGCTAATGAAGTTTCCAGATGACTGCAAACTAGGAGCCATAATTGTAAATACTAAAGATGTGGACATCCTACAAAAGGGCCTCACTGAGACAGATGGCTGGTGTCAAAGCCATGGGCTCAAGCTCAATGCCAAAACGTGCATTGTCATCCCCTTTGGTAAAAACTCTGTAACCATGAACTATAACATAGGTGGTAGTATACTTAACACTGAAAGTGTGATAAGAGACCTTGGGTCACAGGTGGACAGTGGACACACCTTTGATAATCACATCTCCACAGTAGTCAATAAATCCTTCTATGTGGCACACCTCATCACAAAAGGTGTCTCATGCAGAATAGAAGAGGACATTGTTCCCCTCTACTCATCACTCACTAGATCCATAATGGAGTACAATGCCCCTTTTGCTATGTACCTCTCAAGACATGTACAACAACTAGGAAGCCTGCAGCAATACCTCACAAAGAGTATTAGTGGCCTGAAATACATGCCATACACAGACCATCTCAAAATGCTCCAGCTGTACTCTCTCGCATATCACCTACTCAGAGGTGATCTCTGCCCAACATACAAAGCTATGTCAAACACAGAGCTGCTGGACATGCTCCACATAAAACACTCACAAATCCTCTAATCTTCGGATCCAAAACCATGAGTGAAATACAAAAGGAAGAGGTATATCCATTTACCTTATGGATACCCACACCATCAGGTTAGTGGCACAGCATGAGGCCTTGGAGACCATGCAAGTGCAACTAACATTGGGCAAAGCTGCTTATCAGACTGTAGACTGCTACAGATTATCTACCTTGTCTCAGGAACCTCACTCAGTATTCCTGAGAACAGTGGAAAATATAAAGGTCCTATCAAACACCATTATATGAGGAGAATACAACTACCCAAACATTGAGTGGGAGAATTACTTGTGCACAACGTCCTTTGCCCAATGTTTCCTAGAGTTTAAAACCCAAACGCCCTGGAACAGCTGGTCACCACGCCCACTAGAGGTGACAACATACTGGACCTGATCATCACCAACATGGGATACCAGTGTTCCATGGCAGAGATAAACCCCTCGCTGGTAATATCAGATCATAAAGTGATCACACTGGACATCCACACCCCGCCCCCCAGTCAAGGAAACCACTGTGAAGACATTTTCAAAAGCAAACTGCACACTTCCCAAGACCAAAGTGGAAAGTTCCAAAGCCCCCTTGCTATAGAATAATGCTATACAATCTGCCAAATCATTTACAAGTGCATTCTATGAGCATCTACAGGGATGCATGGATCGAGACATCCCAAATAAAACCAAGATGCACTCCTCCAAAAATAAGAAACCAATCTGGTGGTCGTCACCCATGAAAAAGCTATACAACAGAAGGAGGAAACGAACACATGATAGAGCAAACTTCACAAAAGGAAAGGCATCACTGATCATTATTAGGAAGACACAATGATCGCTCATAAAATAATCCAAGGCCAGTTTCTAAAGACAAATTGCCAAGGAATGTAAGAATAACAACCACAAATCCTTCGTTAGCTATACCAAACATTTAGGTGGCAACTTCCAAATATGCTGTCAGCTACTGACAAATGGCAAGGAATACACTGAACCAACTTACATTGCCCACATCCTGGGGGACAAGTTCAGTGCAACCCCCCCATCACCCCCAAAAGGGCCTGTGTCTATCCTAGAAGAATGCAGAGCCCCAGACTTCATGGACATGCAGGTAAAAACAGCCCTCTCCAAAGCTAAGAATACAGCATCAATGGGACTGGATGATGTTCCAGGCTGCATCTTACACCAGCCCCAAAAGGAACTACGCCCTCACCTACATTCACTGTCCAGACTCAACCTTACCACAGGCTATGTACCCAAAGAATGGCATACACCAACAGTCATCCAGCTCCACAAAGGGGGTGCCACAACAGAACCTGGAAACCATTGCCCTATAGGTCTAAGCCTGGTCTGCAAAGCTATGGAGCAAATTATCATGGAACCCATAAACAGAGACATTGGGGACCTGCAGACACTGGACTCTACCCAACTTGGCTTTGTTAAAGGCCGATCCTGCCTCCTAAACCTAGTTGACTCATTTGAAACAGTTACCAAGGACATACATGGAGGTGAAAGTAGTCCACACAGCCCACCTGGACCTCACTAAGGACTTTCGACACCATTCCCCAGTCTGTCATCATGGACAAACATACCAGCTTGAACATTAATAGCTATGTCACAGGATGGGTGGGCAACTGGCTCACAGATCAAACACACATGTTCAGAGTTGAGGGTGCCATGTCCGACTATAAACCAGTCACAAATAGCATCCCACAGGTCTTGGTCCTGGGACACCACCTGTTCAGTAGATACTGCTCAGAGGTACAGGCAAGCACGGGAGGAGTATGGCTGAACAGGTTTGCAGATGACTGCTAACTGTGGTCCATAATCGACTCTACGGCTGACACAGACATCCTCCAGAAGGGTCTTACAGAGACAGATACCTGGTGTCAAAACAATGCCCTCAAGCAGAATGCCAAAGAATGCATAGTCATCCCCTTTGGATAAAACAAAGTGCACACAAATTACCACATAGGTGGTAATCCAGTATGTACGGAGAAAGTAATTATGACCCTGGGGACCCAGGGAGATAGTAAACTCTCCTTTGATGATCACATGGCCAAAGTGTTTAGAAATTCCTTCTATGTAGTCCACCTAATGTCACCTAAAGTAGCCCACTTTGTCTAGTCTGATGATGTCACCATCCTACAAATATACCTGTGGAAAGAAGAACTCACAGTAATGTGTATAGCATGTTGTGTAAATGCGTACTCCTCTAGTATCATAAAGTAGTTAGGTAGAGGTTTGAATCCTGCACTTGACAACTGTTTGTGTGTGATCTCCTTTGAGAAGAGCAACCTTTTTGTAGACTACTAAAACACCTTAAAAGTGGTATACTCATCTTTGTCAAGTCTGATGATGTCACCATCCTATAAATATACCTGTGTAAAGAAAAGCCTCTAATAATGTGTATAGTGTGTCATGTTAATGCGTACTCCTCCAGTATCATAAAGTAGTTAGGTAGGTGTTTGAATCCTGCACTTGACGTGTGTGTGTGATCTCCTTGGAAAGGTGCAACCTTTTTGGAGACTACTAAAACACCTTAAAAGTGGTATACTTAACTTTGTCAAGTCTGATGATGTCACCATCCTACAAATATACCTGTGTGAAAGAAAACCTCCAGTAATGTGTATAGCACGTCGTGTTAATCTGTACTCCTCCAGTATCATGAAATAGTTAGGTAGGTGTTTGAATCCTGCACTTGACAACTGTGTGTGTGTGATCTTCTTGCAGAAGAGCAACCTTTTTGGAGACTACTAAAACACCTTAAAAGTGGTATACTTATCTTTGTCAAGTCTGATGATGTCACCATCCTACAAATATACCTGTGTAAAGGAAAACCACGTGTCGTGTTAATGTGTACTCCTCTAGTATCATAAAGTAGTTAGGTAGTGGTTTGAATCCTGCACTTGACAACTGTTTGTGTGTGATCTCCTTGGAGAGGAGCAACCTTTTTGGAGAGTAGTAAAACACCTTAAAAGTGGTCTACTTATCTTTGTCAAGTCTGATGATGTCACCATCCTACAAATATACCTGTGGGAAAGAAAGCTTCCAGTAATGTGTATAGCATGTCGTGGTAATGTGTACTGCTCTATTATCATACAGTAGTTAGGCAGGGGTTTGAATCCTGCACTTGGTGAGTGAGTGTGTGTGTGTGTGTAACACTGTTGGCCAATGTGTTGTGGGTTTTGCTTTTACTACTGTATGACATATCAGTATGACAACAGTATGTGCATTGCACATGTCAGGCAGCTGTGTGGCAAATACATATACGTACATGTGACCGCAATTATTTCAGAGGTGGGAACCCTGCTTTCTCCATGAACACATCTGTCATCTTTGCCAGAGTGTGCTGCCGCTTTCCAGACCTTAGGTCACATCTGTATGCTTGTGACAAGCCCAGCCACTGCAGTGATCCCTGGCCTAGGTCATCCGTGTCACACACACTCATTACAGTTTCTATTGCATAGTGTGAGTGAGGGTATATGGCTGAGGTATATTTCAGACCTGTTCAAATGCAGCAAAGTCTGCCAATGATGGCTATTCATTATAGGTGTAAAACAGCCTTTGTGGATATGCATGCAGACCCCTTATTGCTTATGTGATCCACCGAGGGATTTCAAAATACCTTTGGAACTGTGATTACCAAAGGAGAGATGACGTAACACTTGGCTGCATGTACACATCGGTACCTGTTCAACATGTTGGTGGCTACTACCTATGTGGTACTGTGGGGATACTATGTTTTGTAAAGGTGGATGACTATGCTTTAGTTGGCTTATAGCTTTACAACATGGGTTTGACAACAGGTATCTGTCTGTATGATACCCTTGTGGAGGATGTGTGTGTCATCTGGAGAATGCATAATAGGCCACAGTATGTATTTCCAGACGTGGACGGACATATCCCTACTGTGATTGCTTGTACCTAAGAGAGCTATATGCCAAACAGGAGTGGTCTCAGGAATGGGTGCAGGTGAATACCACTGGTTACTGGCATAGTATAGTACCTGAAGGATCCAAATGTTACTGTGTGTCCTACATCTGTGTGTCAGCTGTCAAGACATCATCTAACAATTGTGTATGGTCAGGCTGTTGAGATTATGTATACAACCAGAATGCAAAACATTGGCAGATAGTAACAGTATCACCCACAGCACAGTGTCAAACTATGTCATACACACATGTGTATTCAAGTTCCACAATGTGTGTAGTACAATGCATACTGGCCACCAATACGAACTATGGAGTGTTACTGTGTAATACAGGGCATATCACCCTGCCCATGTGTCTGCTATGCACGAACATGCAGACAGTGCACCTCCACCATGTTCACAAATGTACACCTGCAAATCTGTGCTACACATATCCCACACGTACTGTCCACTCTCTAACACATGCTGCCAATACTACACACATAGGCCAAGTGGCACGTGGGCGGACAATACAATATTGGAATTAACACTGGTGTAAACAATACTACATTGACAATCATAGCTTTAATGCATCATGCCTGCTCAGCTACACCTTCAAGGATACCATTACACTTTACTGCTGACAACATGCTAACATTGCTATACTGCTATAAAGTCACCCTGTGCATCAGCACCATGGTAGCCTGTTCCTGCATCAATGTTACAGATGACAGGAAGTGGCACAGGTTTCATCATATGCACAGTGTGTGTTGTTGGTTTGCCAGAGCCCTACATTGAGCCATACAATCGACATGTGTGTGTGTGTGTGTGTGTGTGTGTGTGTGTGTGTGTGTGTGTGTGTGTGTGTGTGTGTGTGTGTGTGTGTGTGTGTGTGCGCGCGAGGGCCAAGAGTACTGCTATGGGCCAATGTTGATGTAATCTGTGTGGGTATGTGTTAGCCCTAGGTGTCTGGTTTTTGTGTGTGTGTGTGTGTGTGTGTGTGTGTGTGTGTGTGTGTGTGTGTGTGTGTGTGTGTCTGCATGAACACAGTTCCACCATGTGGCTGCCATATACGTGGATTTGTGGGACAGCCACAGACTGTACCTGCCAGGCTTTACAGATCACCATCTCTGGCCATGGATACGGTACCTGTGCCTGGCAGGTGTGCTACTGACAGTATCAGGTACTAAGCCAGACTGGGTACTATCCTCAGAGGTGGACAGATGTACACTGAACCCAGGTCCCTGCTGGGACTTTCCAGAGCCACGTGCACGTGGTCTTCTAGGATGGTCTATGGACAGCCCACCCCCAACATTGCTGGGGCTGGTACTGGCACTACGGGAGCGGCTGTGACTTGAGGGACGTCTGCACCGACTGCCAGCTGCTGATGTGGCCGGCATACTTCCTCATCGACATCTCAACTGTCCCGCACTGTCCTGACACATGGACATGACATTGCGGAGGACATCTAATGTCTCACCCCAATGTCTATCAGTGACCTCAGTGTAATTACGGATGGCACCTGCTAGGTCACGGATACTGTCAATTACAGTGGTGTTATGTGCTCTCTGTGCCCTTAGCCCCTGTCTGGTGTACCGTTCCATACGTGCCTGTGCCTCCATGACAGCCTGGTACATGCGTGAGGTTGTAAGACCTGTGGCACATCTGCCAGGGGCATGATGAGCAGCAGTGCTCCGACGAGAACCCCTGGACATCTGCCAATGTGGTACACTTCCAGACATCTGGGTATAGCTGCTGTGTTGGGATGCATGTGCCATAGATACCACACTGTCCTGGCCAATGCCGACTGTACACTGTCCCTCAGCTAAGGGCATTGGTGATGGATGTATCAGCAGTATGACTGTGTGCATGAATGGGGTGGATACTTGTGTACTCTCGATTGGTGGCCCAATGACAGACCCTGGCAAACATGCCTGTGCCTCAACACACCTATCTTCATTATCACTATTTGGCTCAGTGACATCGGGTTCCCTGCTGCAGTGAACCAGCCCAGCCTCAGCACCTGTGAGAGGAAGACAGGAAACACACTTTACGACCTGTACATGATGTCGGAACACATGCACACATGCACACATGAACACATGCACACATGCACACATGCATACATGCACACGTGAACACATGCACACATGCACACATGAACACATGCACACATGAACACATGCACACATGCACACATGCACACAAATACAATCCACACTAAAGCAGACACACACACACACACACACACACACACACACACACACACACACACACACAAACACACACACACACACCACCAGCAATCCAGAACATACTCAATAGTGGTTGATGGTGGGGTACAGTATCACAAACCAAACAGTCATATCACATGTGTCAGCATGCAGGACGTGTGTTGCTCAACAGCATGCAGTGCGAGTGTAGACAGCCCTTGCTAATAACAGTATACATGGCTTTGATGCATGTGTGTTGTTGTTCAGTGATTGGCCTCACCCTGGAACGCAACATGTACATGGACACAACATTGCTGTGCAAGTATTAAAAGCTCTGCAATGTCCTATGCACCATCACTCACAGGTATACATACCATGGCTGGATGTGTATCTGTGTGTCACATAGATATCCATTTCTGATTAGAGTGTCTGTGTCTTTAGCAGATAATTGTGGACACAGGTTTAGCACATGCATGCTATGTATACACACAGGATGAGTGGTGCATGTATACCTGATGTAATACCATTGCTCAACATAGCCATTGTACAGTGGTCATGGTGAGTGTAGGACATATTGTGGACATGCCAGTGCCAGCCATGACATGGCATGCTACAACACAACTACAACATTAAACATCACACATACCCATTGTGTGTCATGTGACCTATACACTCAATAGCATTACAAGACATATATGTGTCACTTTGTACAAATGATGATTGCTATGCATATTGTGTATAGGTGCATATGTTTACACACACCAGCATTGAGGTGCATAGCAATGAATGCTATGTGTAGTACTGTGGTTACTGTAATGGGGTGTAGTACCATGAGCCATCATCATGCAGCATCATGTGGTCACTCAAGGCTACTAATGTGTGCCAGACTGGCACCCAGCATGCTGTACCTGAACTGCAGTAACATAGCTACATTCACCATTTCACAGCCAGTTGTTACATGGGTTTGTAAGGTGCCCAGTAGGGAGCATTGCCTAACATGAATGTGTTATGTGTTGAAGAGTGTCGCACAGCCCCATGATAGGCCTCTACCCCTCAGGTATATTATGTGTGCTGTGTGGATGACATTTGGGATACTGGAGTGTGACCTTACAGCGGGTGTCTGAATACGCCATGTGTAGCATATTAACGTGTACTGCGTATGACAAAGTTGTATATGGTGTGTGCATGTGTATCAACTCTGCCTATCCAATGTCCACTACAGTGTTGCCACAATTGTGTGGGATGCTCTGTGTATTGCATGTGTTTCAGGCAGCAACTCATGTTACTGACATGTGCATAGTCTCACAGCAAACATGCACAACATGCATTATACATAGGTGTGTTACGTGTACATGGCCTACACCTCACCTATGACATGCGCATTTAATTTGCAATATTAAATGTAGAGCACACTCACCAGCATGGGTCTGCTGCCTTGCTGTCACACCAGAGGGACCTACAAGGATATGAGACAGTTTGTCAGTGGCAATAACTGTGGCATTGCTACTGTGGGTTTGCAGTCTTACAGTAGTACAACAGTTGACAGTCACAGGCCTACAGATTATGTTACAAATTATCAGTATTGCACAACACCAGGCTCCACATCTTCTAACTACACAGTACACATCTCACATATGCATGATCTACCAATAGAGGTAACAGTAGTCTACAGATATGCCATGTTACCTGCACACTCCGTGTCAACTCGCTGGGTGGCTCCGGCCTCCATGATGATACATGTTTGCTGTTGTTGTTGTTGGCCAGGAGCCACCAGGCTCAGGAGCAGCTCCTCCACTCTGGTGAGGGGGGGATGGATGGCTACCCCACCACCTGTGGCAAGCTGTTGTCTATGGACATCAGATGCATGCTGCCGGACATGTCTAAATAAATCACTGCAGTGATGGCGTACCTGCTCATAGTTCCGGTTATGCATGCCTATGTCATTTACCCTACGGACAACATCTTGCCACAGTGCAGTCCGCTCATGCTGGTCCTGGCTGGTTCTTGAGAACAGCAGGGTGTAATGCTGAACCAGGCTGGTTGTTATCACTTCATCCTCTGCCTGGCTATAGGTAGAGTTGCGATGGTAAGCCATGATCCTGGAAGACAATGAAACAATATGTGTGAGCAAGCCATGTGGCACACTTAACATTCTAAAGTACAGATATCACTGAACTGACAAATATAGCACCCTATTGGCTGTCAGAGGATACACACTTTCAATACCACATATCAGTGCTCAACCCACAACTGCCTGACAGTGCCTGGCACGCTCTATATATCAAACCATGTTCTGCACAGCAACAAAGAGAAACCAGTATGTAAGGCTATGCAACAGTACATGGCACACTGTATGTGACACAATGCACCACCTAGACACAGGAGGTATATATCAAGCTAATGCATAAAGAAATATGTCATCCATTGCAATGATTGTAAAGTCCAGTTACAGCATTACCAGTATACCACACTAGTTGTTGATGGTAAACCCCTGCCTAACATATGTGCACTTTCGTTAATATAGGTGGCATACTGCTGTACTAGACTATACATGTTGCTAGATACGCACTTATATCCTGTGACACACATATGACTGAGGGCATGTTACAGGCATACCCACACACACATCAGACATACATACAAGACACAAAGGTATGGCAACCCAGATGAGCTTTACCTGTGTACCATACAGTACTGTGTGTCAGCACTTACAAAACCTTATGCCTGAGGTATGTAATCTGTGAGGACTACAGAGAACACACAAAACAGTGGTTACAAGCAATGTGGACATACACCATACTGTGCTGTTTAGGCCTACAGCTTCAGGTAGAATTACAGTTCATACGGGATTTGGATTCACCAGCAGTACCAATCAATAAGCATACATGTACTGCTTTAGCCTACAATGGCACACCCCAGTCGACACCAAGGGACTATGTCAGACCGTATGCCATACAGCTTTTTCTGCCTAGCAATAGCATACACATCTTTTGCTGGGATCAGAGCTAGAACACAAAATACAATGACAGAAACAGTTTCCCACTAAGCTATCACACATATACAGAACTTTGACACATTCACCAACAAATTTACCATTACATTCAGTCAACCTCACATAGCAATTATTGCAACAAGTACATGTGGGTGTGTATCGGTTCATAGGTTGGTAATAGGCTATTGGCCCTAGGGCCTATAGAAGCCTAGCCATATACTACCCTGGCCTTTGACACACATGTAATTTAATTTCACGTGCCCCTGTCAGGCAGAGCCACAGAGGTGATTCCTGGGGTGTATTTCCTATCTTCCATCCAATCATCAGGATTATTCATGACGACTGCTAATGAGGAGCTTTGTTTGCTATTGATAGGTGGTTTGTTCCAGAGTATGGGATGTCTCTGAGATAGGGATCTATCCCTCCAGCATGTTCTGTTTATTGAGGTGACAAGGTTAGGTCCCTAGAGCGTGTAGCTCGTAGGGATTGTGATCTGTTTATGTGGAGCATGTCCAACAGCTTTGGGTTTGACATAGCTTTGTATGTTAGGCAGAGGTCACCTCTGGGTAGGCGGTATGCGACACAGTCTAGCTGTGGTTTTGTGGGACGGTCTGCATAGGGCATCTGTTTGAGGCCAGTATTACTCTTTGTGTGGTATGTCTGTGGCCTTTCCAGTTGCTGTAGATGCCTTGTGAGGTAAATACCAAATGGGGTATTGTACTCTATAATGGGTTTTATGAGTGATGAGTAGAGGGGAACACTGACCTATATTTCCCTGGATGAAACACCTTATGTGATGAGGTGTGCCACGTAGACAGATTACATGACTAGTGTGGCACTGTGATTATCACAGGGGAGACTACTGTCCACCTGTGTCCCATGGTCTCTTATCACACTTTCGGTGTTAGGTACGCTACCACCTATGTAGTAGTTCATGGGTACAAAGTTTTTGCCAGAAGGGATGCCAATGCAGTTTCAACATTGAGCTTGAGTCCATGGCTGTGTCACCATGAATCTGTCGCAGTAACTATGACCCTGTCTCTTTCTCTCTCTCAGTATATATATATATATATATATATATATATATATATATATATATATATATATACACACACACACACACACACACACACACACACACACACACACACACACATACATATTAACATACATTGGTGTACATATAGATATACATATGGGCACATATACAGTCCACCTTTCATGGTGGGAATATCAATTATGCGAAGGTTGTGAGGTATACAGTTATGTAATAATATTGCACAGTCTTGTGCGGAATGATTGAAGGTGTTCTCAGCCCATGTAGCTTTAGGCAGGCCTCACTGGCTGGAACACTGCAAACCTGACAAATCATACCCACAGCATTTAACCACCACATGTCATATACCAGCACTGTATGCTGTCTTGTTTGCCACACACTACAGCCTACATAGAAATATGCACATAACAACCTTCAACAACATATATATGTCCACCCTTCACAAACAGTTGCAGTATGTCCCTTGCTCTATGCACATGTACAGATGCTAATATATCTGACACAGAAAGATCTCTCCATATGTGTGTGCCATACACACACAAGGTTCACACTGTTGTAAGTCCGTGGACCTCACGGCTGACCTGTTGGGCCTTACTGCAACATGAACAGGTGTCACATGTGAGCATACAGTAATATTAGAGGGTGTATATATAGCTGCAAATGCTAGATTAGCATAATAGCCTGGTATAGCAGTTGCCAATGCTAAGCTACACATTAATATGACTATCATGCATTTGTTACTCTGTCACATCCATGTTTATATAGCTGTATACGCTACTCCCCCAAACAGCCATTGTACACACTACTTTACAGAACACAGATAACATGGATCAGATGTTTGACATTTAATGCTGAGCTACATATGTCACAGTTATATCCCACTGCACAGAGCTACACACAGATTTGTCCATGGCAGTAGTTATGCAGGGCATCTGTGCATAGATATGTACTGCTGCCACATATGGATGATTCAACGTATGTATAGTACTCTTCAAAAACATGCCATGTAAATACATATCTGTTACATACCTTTCCTTTGTATGTGTTTGTAAATTTCAGTTCCGTGTGTCTTTTTTTTTTTTTGGTTTTGCTTTAATTATATATATATATATATATATATATATATATATATATATATATATATATATATATATGTATATATGTATATATATATATATATATATATTTTTTTTTTTTTTTGGTTTAATTATATATATATATATATATATATATATATATATATATATTTTTTTTTTTTCTGTTGCTGTTGCTGTTGATGTGGATGTCGGTGTCTGTTTCTGCCTCTGTCTCTGTCTCTCTCTCTCCATATGAGCAATGGAATGATTGCATGTGTGGACAGCAAGTGAAGCCTGCTTTTATAGGTATCTGCACATGTGCATGTGATGGCCTCTGCACGAATTGGTGGCCACCATTTGGTAATTGCATGCAGCCTGCTGTGTGGTGATTGCAGTACTCACTGTCATAGCAACCCAATGCTATAAATTGCTAAGTCAGGTAGGCGTAGCCCTTTCAGCTTTCCAAAGTGGGGCCCATGCTTGGCTGCTGTGGACACCATTGTGTAAGTCAGAAGGTTGGTATACTTCTTATATCTGAAACTAGGGGTGTAGCCACTGATTTGAATGTTGTACTCAGATCTGAATGTTGCCACTTCCA